>NW_021309451.1:0-146374 GCF_002162155.2 Triticum dicoccoides
ACTATAATGGCGAGTGTCTCAAAACTCTTCTTAGCTCAAACTGACAGGATGGGCACGAAATTTTTTTTTGACCAATTTTTTTTTTTGACTGCCCGGACCCAAAAACTGGAAACGGGTCAAAAAAAACTTCCTATAATGGCACCTGTCTCAAAACACTCAGAAACACCGAAAAATAGGATAGCCAGAATATTTTTCAAAAAATGCGTTTTCGAAAAATTTTGGGCCTAAACGGAGCGTGGCTACCCGACTGTAGGTATGAAGAACAGACTCGATCTAAACTACGAAAAACTGTAAAATCTCACCGAGCAACCTGGAAATCTGATACCACTTGATAGAGGCGAGGGTGTCCCGATCTTTCGATGAGATGATAACTATCGATTTGGTGGAGACGACTTTGATGATCCGACTACAAACATGCACGACGTTGCGCCTTAGCAATCGCTAAACCAACTCCGAGAGGTTATTGACCTCGCTGGAGCACGATCAACCTGACCACGAAGGTCTATTCCTGCAAGCAATCGAAGAACGAGCAAGAATATGATAAAGCAATCTGAATATTGCGAATATATATGAAGTATTGATAATGGTGGGGATCCGGAAGCGGTCTTGGTCTGGTCGTTGGACACAAACGAAGTACACGAAGTTGCAATGGCTAACTTTTAACTAAACAAATCCCAAAGTCTAAACGATGCCCTAAGGGCTGTATATATGGAGGAAGAGGGGGGAATTTCGTGGCCCTTGGTGGAGGGGTCCGAAATCAACCCTATCTCTTGTTTCCCCACACATACGGACTCTAAAAATAGCCTATACTTATGTATTTCGAAATTACATGGGCCTGGCCCAATAATAAGGTGACGCAGCACCTAAAATAGCCTCGGGACAAAATTTAGGAAGTGGCATCTTGTATATTTCGTCCAAGGCTTCATGCACCCATTATGGTGGCTTCAAAGTCCTGAAATCATCACTTGTAACTCCGTTCTTGTTCCCCTTGCGCATGCCATCATCTCCATGCTTGTTCTTGCTCCAATGTTCATCCTTCTCCAAGCTAGGCCCTTCATTTGTAAGCAAAACAAATGTATCCAATTTAGGCAGCATCATATTCTCATGAACATTAGAATCATTACCAAGAAACGAAAGTACCTGGTAATTTAGTTGGCGTGCACGAGCTCTAGTAATTGGTCCAGTATGTATAGCAGCAGGGGCTGTGGGTGTAACAATTGTATTGATGTCCTCATCATGCGAGGACGTCGCGCCTTAGCAATCGCTAAACCAACTCCGAGAGGTTATTGACCACGCCGGAGCACGATCAACCTGACCACGAGGGTCTGTTTCCTGCGAGCAAACAAAGAACAAGCAAGAAACTAAGATTGCAATCTGGATATTGCGAATATAAGATGAAAGCTTTATTGATCAAGGTGGGGTTCTGTGACGCCTTTGTCTGGTCGTTGAACACAAACGAAGTACGCGAAGTTGCAGCTATGGCGAACTTTTAATCTAAACAAAACCCAAAGTCTAAACGATGCCCTAAGGGCTGTATATATGGAGGAAGAGGGGGGAATTTCGTGGCCCTTGGTGGAGGGGTCCGAAATCAACCCTATCTCTTGTTTCCCCACACATACGGACTCTAAAAATATCCTATACTTATGTATTTCGAAATTACATGGGCCTGGCCCAATAATAAGGTGACGCAGCACCTAAAATAGCCTCGGGACGAAATTTATGAAGTGGCATCTTGTATATTTCGTCCAAGGCTTCATGCACCCATTATGGTGGCTTCAAAGTCCTGAAATCATCACTTGTAACTCCGTTCTTGTTTCCCTTGCGCATGCCATCATCTCCATGCTTGTTCTTGCTCCAATGTTCATCCTTCTCCAAGCTAGGCCCTTCATTTGTAAGCAAAACAAATGTATCCAATTTAGGCAGCATCATATTCTCATGAACATTAGAATCATTACCAAGAAACGAAAGTACCTGGTAATTTAGTTGGCGTGCACGAGCTCTAGTAATTGGTCCAGTATGTATAGCAGCAGGGGTTGTGGGTGTAACAATTGTATTGATGTCCTCATCACCAGCTCCACATATTTCTACACCGTGTATACGTACGCTCCCCTGGCAATCGCTTTACTCAATATTCGGAGTTACTTGACACCGCTGGTTGCCGATCACCGCCTGCTGCATGGTAAGAACTTGTAAGACATTGATATTTGCTTTACTGTGAGCGTTTTACCACCACATCCTAGTAGTTATAGGAACATTATTTTTGGGTTTTGTTTCTTGTTCTACTAATCATGACAGGATCCAGAGTCAATTCATGGGCTTTGTCGATCGCGGGAGACGTGCCACCACCTTTGCAAATACCACAACCGTCACGAGAGGTGCACAAACATCCAAATGCACATGATCAGGTTAATGTATCTATACCACCATTTAATGGTCGTTTTAAACCTGCTTTATATATTGAATGGGAGTTCGACATAAAAAATATATTTGCTTCCCATAATTTCGATGAACATAAAAAGGTTAAGGTTGCGGTTGGTTCTTTCACTGGTTATGCTTTGGTTTGGTGGAGTGAATATTGTCGGTTACATCCTGATTATATACCTACTACTTGGGATGATTTGAAACTTGTCATGCGACATACTTTCGTCCCTGCTTATTATACTCGTGACATGATTAAGAAGTTGCAACACTTAAAAAAAGGTAGTGAAACTGTAACAAAATATTATGATGATTTACAAACTACCTTGTTGCATTCCTCTTTAGAAGAAAGTGAAGATGATTTTATGGATAGATTTTGGGGAGGATTAAACCGTGATATTCAAGAGATACTAATTCATGAAGAGTGTTATCCTATGGACCATTTGTTTCATCTTTCTTGCAAAGCTGAACAGGAAATAAAACGACGTGTTGGCCACGAGGAGAACAAGCGCACGGTGCACATTCCAAGAGTTGATATGATTGTTCCTTTAACTACTAGGCATACTATGACAACCACATCCGTTGTTGTCAGGACTACATCACCTCCACCATGTGACACATCGCCCCCGAGAGTGGCTACATCATCTGAGTTGATCATAAGAGGTAATGACAAAGGTACTGATCTTCCATCTCTACATGAGAATGATGAATGCCTTGTCAATTTGAATGCACCATCTGATGAGCTACCCACTACTTTGATCACACCACCTATTTTAGAGGACTACGTTGATAATTTGACTTTGCCATGTGATCAAACAACTGAAATACCAACAATTTTGAGTGCACCCATTGAATTAACTATTGATGCAAAAGAACCAATGTTTAATCATTTTGATATGACCTCTGATCTTGGTGATGATTCTGTGTTGAATGACTTATTGCATGTTTGCTTATTTAAGCATGTTGTAGCATGTAAATTTGATGCAAGTAAGGTTTATTCACCAATGTTGGGATGGTTTAATGATGAACATTGGCAATCTTTTGAAATGAATAAGAGCTTCACTTATATGTGCAAACTGAGTTGCAATATTTTCATGCCTTCTACTTCTTGTGCTAATTTTTTGGCTTTAGATTTTATGAACTATGCAAGTTACTCATCTATTCATGTGTCATATATGCAAAAATCAAGGGAAGTAAAAATGGATGACATATACATATACAACATGTACACCTTGTCTCTTTTGTTAGCCACATTTCAGATTAAGCAACGCCGAGGACGGCTTTATTTTCAAGAAGGGGAGGATGATGAGGACATGACTACCTTGGATATGACCAAAAATATTGCATATATGCATATTTGTCAGGTGATTTCTAGTGCAAACTATTCAATAATCTATTTATGTTATCCAGAACAAAAATACTTCACACACTTTTGTGTTTTGTCTAATTGCAGGTGTATAGGACATTTGTACAATCCACATATGAAGATAAGGAAGAAAGATGTGTTTATTTGCTGTCCAAAAAGTTCTCTCACGTCACTTTTGGCCCAAGAGAAGATAGAGTCCAAGTCTCTCACGTTCTGGATTCAGATTCGGACTGCACAGACATACCTGACTTAAAACGCACACAAGTTTTTCATACGGACTCCGAATTGGGTGATTCTTTTTTTGTTGGAAACTAGATTTCGTGCACTTTCCAACCCAATTGGAATCACCTTCAAATTCGTCCGGAGCGTTGAGTTGTGGACGAAACAATCTGATGCTGCAGCAGAATCCGAGTCAAACTACAAGTCCAAAGGTGTTACATCACCTCCACTTGGGCCCATTGGCCTTGTACGACCTAGATTTAGTTTTAGGCTGCCTTGGGATGTCCTCCCACCTCCTTGGCCGCCACCCCTTGCTCCTATATAAGTAGATCCATCTAGTAGCTTTTCCTTGGGATTTGTTTAGTTAAAAGTTAGCCATTGCAACTTCGTGTACTTCGTTTGTGTCCAACGACCAGACCAAGACCGCTTACGGATCCCCACCATTATCAATACTTCATACATATTCGCGATATTCAGATTGCTTTTATCATATTCTTGCTTGTTCTTCGATTGCTTGCAGGAATAGACCTTCGTGGTCAGGTTGATTGTGCTCCGGCGTGGTCAATAACCTCTCGGAGTTGGTTTAGCGATTGCTAAGGCGCAACGTCGTGCACGTTTGTAGTTGGATCGTCAAAGTCGTCTCCACCAAATCGATAGTTATCATCTCATCGAAAGATCGGGACACCCCGCCTTTATCAGCGCCGGACGGGGTTTTTTTGAATAGTGCGCCCTCATTTTCCTCTCCCTCTTCGTCAGATTCATCTGCTGCGCTCGCCACCATCCCAGCGCTGCTGCTTTGTGCGTGCTTCGCCGGCGACGATGGTCAAGGAGAAGACGGCGGCTTTGGAGCGGGCGAAGAAGGCGACGGCGAAGGCGAAGGGAAGGGCGACCAGTCGGGGCGGATCTCGTCACGGGCCGGTCTGCCGCAGGGCTGGATCCAGGGCGACTGGATCCGCTCGACCATCTGCCAGAAAGATCTTGACGATCTGGCCAATGAAGGACTGATCCCTCATGGATCAGCGAGGCTCCCGGAGAAGGAGTGGCAGCCGCAGCCTCAGGAGGGTGAGTGTGTCCTCTTAGCCACTCACGTTGACCACGGGTTTTCTTTGCCGCCCCACCCTTTCTTTTGGGGATTTCTGAACTTCTTTGCAGCACAACTCCACCACTTCACACCCAACTCTATCGTCTATCTCGCTGCTTTTGTGTCCTTGTGTGAGAATTTCTTGGGTTGCCGGCCGCATTGGGGTCTTTTCAAACACATTTTCACCTATCGCTCCCAGACGGTGAAAAAGGCCAATCCGAGTGACGAGAAAACCCAAGTGATTCAGATGTGTGGGGGTCTTGGGGTTCAAATGAGGAGTAAAAGTGCTTTTCCAGCCATGGTGATAGAGGCGGGGTGTCCCGATCTTTCGATGAGATGATAACTATCGATTTGGTGGAGACGACTTTGACGATCCGACTACAAACGTGCACGACGTTGCGCCTTAGCAATCGCTAAACCAACTCCAAGAGGTTATTGACCACGCCAGAGCACAATCAACCTGACCACGAAGGTCTATTCCTGCAAGCAATCGAAGAACAAGCAAGAATATGATAAAGCAATCTGAATATTGCGAATATAGATGAAGTATTGATAAAGGTGGGGATCCGTAAACGGTCTTGGTCTGGTCGATGGACACAAACAAAGTACACGAAGTTGCAATGGCTAACTTTTAACTAAACAAATCCCAAGGAAAAGCTACTAGATGGATCTACTTATATAGGAGCAAGGGGTGGCGGCCAAGGAGGTGGGAGGACGTCCCAAGGCAGCCTAAAACTAAATCTAGGTCGTACAAGGCCAATGGGCCCAAGTGGAGGTGATGTAACACCTTTGGACTTGTAGTTTGACTCGGATTCTGCTGCAGCATCAGATTGTTTCGTCCACAACTCAACACTCCGGACGAATTTGAAGGTGATTCCAATTGGGTTGGAAAGTGCACGAAATCTAGTTTCCAACAAAAAAAGAATCACCCAATTCAGAGTCCGTATGAAAAACTTGTGTGCGTTTTGAGTCAGGTATGTCTGTGCAGTCCGAATCTGAATCCAGAACGTGAGAGACTTGGACTCTATCTTCTCTTGGGCCAAAAGTGACGTGAGGGAATTTTTTGGACAGCAAATAAACATCTCTTTCTTCCTTATCTTCATATGTGGATTGTACAAATGTCCCATACACCTGCAATTAGACAAAACACAAAAGTGTGTGAAGTATTTTTGTTCTGGATAACATAAATAGATTATTGAATAGTTTGCACTAGAAATCACCTGACAAATATGCATATATGCAATATTTTTGGTCATATCCAAGGTAGTCATGTCCTCATCATCCTCCCCTTCTTGAAAATAAAGCCGTCCTCGGCGTTGCTTAATCTGAAATGTGGCTAACAAAAGAGACAAGGTGTACATGTTGTATATGTATATGTCATCCATTTTTACTTCCCTTGATTTTTGCATATATGACACATGAATAGATGAGTAACTTGCATAGTTCATAAAATCTAAAGCCAAAAAATTAGCACAAGAAGTAGAAGGCCTGAAAATATTGCAACTCAGTTTGCACATATAAGTGAAGCTCTTATTCATTTCAAAAGATTGACAATGTTCATCATTAAACCATCCCAACATTGGTGAATAAACCTTACTTGCATCTAATTTACATGCTACAACATGCTTAAATAAGCAAACATGCAATAAGTCATTCAACACAGAATCATCACCAAGATTAGAGGTCATATCAAAATGATTAAACATTGGTTTTTTTGCATCAATAGTTAATTCAATGGGTGCACTCAAAATTGTTGGTATTTCAGTTGTTTGATCACATGGCAAAGTCAAATTATCAACATAGTCCTCTAAAATAGGTGGTGTGATCAAAGTAGTGGGTAGCTCATCAGATGGTGCATTCAAATTGACAAGGCATTCATCATTCTCATGTAGAGATGGAAGATCAGTACCTTTGTCATTACCTCTTATGATCAACTCAGATGATGTAGCCACTCTCGGGGGCGATGTGTCACATGGTGGAGATGATGTAGTCCTGACAACAACGGATGTGGTTGTCATAGTATGCCTAGTAGTTGAAGGAACAATCATATCAACTCTTGGAATGTGCACCGTGCGCTTGTTCTCCTCGTGGCCAACACGTCGTTTTATTTCCTGTTCAGCTTTGCAAGCAAGATGAAACAAATGGTCCATAGGATAACACTCTTCATGAATTATTATCTCTTGAATATCACGGTTTAATCCTCCCCAAAATCTATCCATAAAATCATCTTCACTTTCTTCTAAAGAGGAATGCAACAAGGTAGTTTGTAAATCATCATAATATTTTGTTACAGTTTCACTACCTTGTTTTAAGTGTTGCAACTTCTTAATCATGTCACGAGTATAATAAGCAGGGACGAAAGTATGTCGCATGGCAAGTTTCAAATCATCCCAAGTAGTAGGTATATAATCAGGGTGTAACCGACAATATTCACTCCACCAAACCAAAGCATAACCAGTGAAAGAACCAACCGCAACCTTAACCCTTTTATGTTCATCGAAATTATGGGAAGCAAATATATTTTTTATGTCGAACTCCCATTCAATATATAAAGCAGGTTTAAAACGGCCATTAAATGGTGGTATAGATACATTAACCTGATCATGTGCACTTGGATGTTTGTGCACCTCTCGTGACGGTTGTGGTATTTGCAAAGGTGGTGGCACGTCCCCCGCGATCGACAAAGCCCATGAATTGACTCTGGATCCTGTCATGATTAGTAGAACAAGAAACAAAACCCAAAAATAATGTTCCTATAACTACTAGGATGTGGTGGTAAAACGCTCACAGTAAAGCAAATATCAATGTCTTACAAGTTCTTACCATGCAGCAGGCGGTGATCGGCAACCAGCGGTGTCAAGTAACTCCGAATATTGAGTAAAGCGATTGCCAGGGGAGCGTACGTATACACGGTGTAGAAATATGTGGAGCTGGGTTGACTATATATGGTAGCAAAAGATTAGCAATAATCAATTCAAAGATGCAATGTTGAATAAACGCTCAACGACAGTACTGTGCTGGACCTAGGCTAGACCGAACTAGAGACACGAGCCTAGAACACTAATGAGGTCACGTCGTAGCACAACTAGCATCAATGAAGGACACTAAGTAGCTCTGGACAGCAAGATATAAATGAAGATCACAACGTCAGTAAAGATAATGAGGTGAAACAACAGCCAAGCAGGATATATCAACAACTTTGTCTCCAACTTTCCTCTGAAAAAGTTTGTGCCGATTTTTTTGTTTTTTCTTCTTCTCTCTTTTTTTTCCTCACACTTTTTTCTTTCTCTCCTTTTTTTTTCTCTGACTTTTTTTCTCCTTTTTTCTCTTGTTTTTTTTCTCTCTTTTTTTCTCCCTCTTTCCAAAACAAACTAGATAAGATGCAGATTGGATCAAGTGAAGATGTGAACGATCTCAACTATTATTATGACAATGAATGATGGGTAGCACGTGGTGGAAATTGATGGATGGGTGGTGGACAGCGGAAGAGATAATGATGCAGCGGTGGCGTGACTAATGTGAACAGAACTCGAAACTCTAAACGAACTAGACACTAAGACCAGCAACTCGACACGACGATGCAACCGATAATTCAACTATGCAAGCAACGAAAAGAAAATTGCAAAGGCTCAGACTGACTTGGACCAAGGATGAATAGATCTAACTCTTTTTTATGGCTTTTTCCTGGAAAATAGGTAAGAAAATAAATCTAATCTAGGAAAACTGGAAATTCTCACCGAGCAACCTGAAAACTGATACCACTTGATAGAGGCGGGGTGTCCCGATCTTTCGATGAGATGATAACTATCGATTTGGTGGAGACGACTTTGACGATCCGACTACAAACGTGCACGACGTTGCGCCTTAGCAATCACTAAACCAACTCCAAGAGGTTATTGACCACGCCAGAGCACAATCAACCTGACCACGAAGGTCTATTCCTGCAAGCAATCGAAGAACAAGCAAGAATATGATAAAGCAATCTGAATATTGCGAATATAGATGAAGTATTGATAAAGGTGGGGATCCGTAAACGGTCTTGGTCTGGTCGTTGGACACAAACAAAGTACACGAAGTTGCAATGGCTAACTTTTAACTAAACAAATCCCAAGCAAAAGCTACTAGATGGATCTACTTATATAGGAGCAAGGGGTGGCGGCCAAGGAGGTGGGAGGACGTCCCAAGGCAGCCTAAAACTAAATCTAGGTCGTACAAGGCCAATGGGCCCAAGTGGAGGTGATGTAACACCTTTGGACTTGTAGTTTGACTCGGATTCTGCTGCAGCATCAGATTGTTTCGTCCACAACTCAACACTCCGGACGAATTTGAAGGTGATTCCAATTGGGTTGGAAAGTGCACGAAATCTAGTTTCCAACAAAAAAAGAATCACCCAATTCGGAGTCCGTATGAAAAACTTGTGTGCGTTTTGAGTCAGGTATGTCTGTGCAGTCCGAATCTGAATCCAGAACGTGAGAGACTTGGACTCTATCTTCTCTTGGGCCAAAAGTGACGTGAGAGAATTTTTTGGACAGCAAATAAACATCTCTTTCTTCCTTATCTTCATATGTGGATTGTACAAATGTCCCATACACCTGCAATTAGACAAAACACAAAAGTGTGTGAAGTATTTTTGTTCTGGATAACATAAATAGATTATTGAATAGTTTGCACTAGAAATCACCTGACAAATATGCATATATGCAATATTTTTGGTCATATCCAAGGTAGTCATGTCCTCATCACATGGTCCTTCCTGAGTCGGTCCGAGGGTGGCAGTCGACCTGGTTCTACTGCCAAGACCAGCCGACGCCAGGGCAGTCGACTGGACTCCCTCCTTTCTCCATGGATGGAGTGAGCAAGCCGTCCTCTCTGAAGGTGGTCCCGAAGGAGAAGCCCCAGGTCAAGGTGTTGGTCGAGCGTGTAGTCCAGCTCATCCATGATGGGGTGACTAGCATGGATCTTTTGGAGGTTTTCCTTCGACGACGCATCCAACCACTTCAATATCAAGACCATCCGATGTGGATGTATTCTGGCACTGAAGACACCACTCGGGTCCACCCGGAGGAGGTTGAGGACGCCACACTAGAGAGGTGGATGACTCCCATTACAGGGAACAAGGACAACCCCCGAGGAGCCAGGAGGATCCCTCCACTCGACCAATCATACGAGCCAGACAAGGTCCAATTATGAATCTCCGACTGTGATCCTGCTTCCTTCATTCTGTTTTGCTAGAATTCAGTCGACTAACTCTTTGTCTTGTTTGTTAACTTCTAGGCCACTACTGAAATGTACTCGATGCCCAATGGGGCGCAAGAACAAATCGAGGAGGAGGAAGGGAGCGGAGGTGAAAGTCAGGAGGAGTGGCAATCTGATGGTGAGGAGGATGAAGAAGACAACGGCTCTTGTGAAGAGGAGGAGGAAATCGTCCCTCCCCGCACTGAAAGGCGATCCAAGCTCGCCCATGACCCTGAAGTCGAGCGTGGAAAAGTGACTGTGCCTGTTGGACAGTCGACGAAACACCCTCGGACGACCTCTCCGGTGCCGACTGAGAAAGCGCCGAAGCAACTCCAAGCGATGTCATTAAAGCCGACGAAGGCCCTGCCGAAGATGAGAATGGTGATTCCCACTATTTCTGGGTAATAACAGGACTTGTGTTTTCTTGTTTGGCATGAATAATCTCTTGGTCGACTGATTTCTGAAATCTGCAGTGGTGCTACCTCCGAGACCTCAGTCAGGCATGAAGACCAAGAAATGGAAGATGCTGCCACCTCCAACCTTGGTATGATCTCTGCAGTTTCGATTTTGGTCGATTGGATCTTTTGTTTTTAACTTTGAATCTTTCCTGTAGCCCCACCTCCTATCATTGAACTCCCTGATGACGACGATGAGGAGCCAGTGAGGCAGAGGAGGAACAAGAAAGCGCCTGCTGGAAAGACTGCTCAGGTTGTATCAGCACCTGAGACGCTGGTTCTGGAGGGAGGCAATGTCACTCGGACTACCGTGTCCTTTGCTGTGCCTAAGGCTGGAATTCGAGCCGAGTCGAGCCAGCTCGGCTCGACTCGCTAAAGCTCGTTTCATTAACGAGCTAGCTCGACTCGACTCGTTACTATAACGAGTTCAAATCCAAGATTGGCTCGACTCGAATAACTCGCGAGCTGGCTCGTTTAGCTTGTTAAGCTCATTAAGGATATGAACATAAAACCTTATGAATAAGATAAAAATGAACATTGTTTGTGAATAGTGTACATGTTTAATATGTACATTTTACATTCACAAGTAATCATTTTTTTCATATTCGTAGCGAAGCTGGGCCTTGTGTTGTGTGCCTAGGACGCCGGGTGCTTAGCTGATCTCTTGTAACGAGCCTAATGAGTTACACGAGTACCCGTGAGATTGGCTCGTTTAACTTGGTCTATAAACGATCTTAAACTAAAGCTTGGCTCGACTCGTTATTCTTCGAGTTCGAGTCGATTCGAGCCGAGTCACGAGTTACTCGTTTAGCTCACGAGCTTCGAGCTTTTTTTCCAGCCCTAGCTGTGCCACTGATGAGTGGTCGCCCTTCGTCGTCGAGTGCTGATCCGCCTTCCCTTTTCTCCACACACCATGTCCTAGAGGACCAAGTGATGAGGACATGACTACCTTGGATATGACCAAAAATATTGCATACATGCATATTTGTCAGGTGATTTCTAATGCAAACTATTCAATAGTCTATTTATGTTATCCAGAACAAAAATACTTCACACACTTTTGTGTTTTGTCTAATTGCAGGTGTATGGGACATTTGTACAATCCACATATGAAGATAAGGGAAAAAGGAGATGTTTAGGTTGTGTTCAAAAAGTCCTCTCACGTCACTTTTGGGCCAAGAGAAGATAGAGTCCAAGTCTCTCACGTTCTGGATTCAGATTCGGACTGCACAGACATACCTGACTCAAAACGCCAACAACTTTTTCATACGGACTCCGAATTGGGTGATTCTTTTTTTTTTTGGAAACTAGATTTCGTGCTCTTTCCATCCCAATTGGATTCACCTTCAAATTCGTCCGGAGCGTTGAGTTACGGACGAAACAATCTGACGTTGCAGCAGAATCCGAGTCAAACTACAAGCCCAAATGATGAGGACATGACTACCTTGGATATGACCAAAAATATTGCATATATGCATATTTGTCAGGTGATTTCTAGTGCAAACTATTCAATAATCTATTTATGTTATCCAGAACAAAAATACTCCACACACTTTTGTGTTTTGTCTAATTGCAGGTGTATGGGACATTTGTACAATCCACATATGAAGATAAGGAAGAAAGAGATGTTTATTTGCTGTCCAAAAAGTTCTCTCACGTCACTTTTGTCCCAAGAGAAGATAGAGTCCAAGTCTCTCACGTTCTGAATTCAGATTCGGACTGCACAGACACACCTGACTCAAAACGCACACAAGTTTCTCATACAGACTCCGAATTGGGTGATTCTTTTTTTGTTGGAAACTAGATTTCGTTCACTTTCCAACCCAATTGGAATCATCTTCAAATTCGTCCGGAGCGTTGAGTTGTGGACGAAACAATCTGATGCTGCAGCAGAATCCGAGTCAAACTACAAGTCCAAAGGTGTTACATCACCTTTACTTGGGCCCATTGGCCTTGTACGACCTAGATTTAGTTTTAGGCTGCCTTGGGACGTCCTCCCACCTCCTTGGCCGCCACCCCTTGCTCCTATATAAGTAGATCCATCTAGTAGCTTTTCCTTGGGTTTTGTTTAGATTAAAAGTTCGCCATAGCTGCAACTTCGCGTACTTCGTTTGTGTTCAATGACCAGACAAAGGCGTCACAGAACCCCACCTTGATCAATAAAGCTTTCATCTTATATTCACAATATCCAGATTGCAATCTTAGTTTCTTGCTTGTTCTTCGTTTGCTCGCAGGAAACAGACCCTCGTGGTCAGGTTGATCGTGCTCCGGCGTGGTCAATAACCTCTCGGAGTTGGTTTAGCGATTGCTAAGGCGCGACGTCCTCGCACGTTCGTAGTCGGATCGTCAAAGTCGACTTCCCCCAAAGCGATATCCATCATCTCATCGAAAGACGGGACACCTTTGCCCCTATCAAGTGGTATCAGTTTTCAGGTTGCTCGGTGAGATTTTACAGTTTTTCATAGTTTAGATCGCATCTGTCATTCATACCTACAGTCCATGAAAAATCCATAAAAAAGTTAGATCTGTTCATCATTTATCCAAGCCAGTCTGAGCCTTTGCAATTTTCTATTCATTGCTTGCATAGTTGAATTATCGGTTGCATCGTCGTGTTAGTTGCTGGTCTTAGTGTCTAGTTCCTTTAGAGTTTCGAGTTCTGTTCACATTAGTCACGCCGCCGCTGCATCATTATCCCTTCCGCTGTCCACCATCCCATCCATTAATTTCCATCATGTGCTACGCACTGTTCATTGTCATAATCATAGTTGAGGTCATTCACATCTTCGCCTGATCCAATCTGCATCTTATCTAGTTTGTCTTGGAAAGAGGGAGAAAAAAAAGATAGAGGAAAAAAAAGAGAGGAAAAAAAAAAGAAAAAGAGAGAGAAGAAAAAGAAAAAAAAAGCGTGAGAAAAAAAAAGAGAAGAAAAAAAATCGGATCTATCTAGAATCAATCTCGTACCTGAATTCGGATTGGAATCTGTTTTGCGCACTGTTCAGTAAAACAGGAGTATCTTCCTCATACGAAGTCCGTTTTGGCTCCGTGAGTACTCAAATTGAAGCTAGCAACGAGCCGCATCTAAATAGTTGCATAAGCTTGTTCAATATTTGACACCTCAAAATCGGCTTCTCAATAGGTCTTTTTGCCCTCCGAAGTTCGTGAACACAACTTGTTCCAATTTTTTAGGCCAGTTTTAGAATTCTTTGACTCCTCATATCAACTCGGAATTGAGTGATTCTTTTTGCATTGGAAAGCTTGAGTTAGTAGCATTCTTTGAAAGAATTTATCAGAAAATTGTCTCAAACTTTTCAAGAGGAAAGTTGGAGAGAGACTTGTTGTATATCCTGTTTGACAGTTGTTTTTCATCATTATCTTTACTGCCGTTGTGATCTTCACTTATATCTTGCTGTCCAGAGCTACTTAGTATCCTTCATTGATGCTAGTTGTGCTACGCCGTGACCTCATTAGTGTTCTAGGCTCGCGTCTCTAGTCCGGTCTAGCCTAGGACCAGCACAGTACCGTCGTTGAGCGTTTATTCAACATTGCATCTTTGAATTGATTATTGCTAATCTTTTGCTACCATATATAGCCAACCTAGCTCCACATATTTCTACACCGTGTATACGTACGCTCCCCTGGCAATCGCTTCACTCAATATTCGGAGTTACTTGACACAACTGGTTGCCGATCACCGCCTGCTGCATGGTAAGAACTTGTAAGACATTGATATTTGCTTTACTGTGAGCGTTTTACCACCACATCCTATTAGTTATAGGAACATTATTTTTGGGTTTTGTTTCTTGTTCTACTAATCATGACAGGATCCAGAGTCAATTCATGGGCTTTGTCGATCGCGGGAGACGTGCCACCACCTTTGCAAATACCACAACCGTCACGAGAGGTGCACAAACATCCAAATGCACATGATCAGGTTAATGTATCTATACCACCATTTAATGGCCGTTTTAAACCTGCTTTATATATTGAATGGGAGTTCGACATAAAAAATATATTTGCTTCCCATAATTTCGATGAACATAAAAAGGTTAAGGTTGCGGTTGGTTCTTTCACTGGTTATGCTTTGGTTTGGTGGAGTGAATATTGTCGGTTACACCCTGATTATATACCTACTACTTGGGATGATTTGAAACTTGCCATGCGACGTACTTTCGTCCCTGCTTATTATACTCGTGACATGATTAAGAAGTTGCAACACTTAAAACAAGGTAGTGAAACTGTACCAAAATATTATGATGATTTACAAACTACCTTGTTGCATTCCTCTTTAGAAGAAAGTGAAGATGATTTTATGGATAGATTTTGGGGAGGATTAAACCGTGATATTCAAGAGATACTAATTCATGAAGAGTGTTATCCTATGGACCATTTGTTTCATCTTGCTTGCAAAGCTGAACAGGAAATAAAACGACGTGTTGGCCACGAGGAGAACAAGCGCACGGTGCACATTCCAAGAGTTGATATGATTGTTCCTTCAACTACTAGGCATACTATGACAACCAAATCCGTTGTTGTCAGGACTACATCACCTCCACCATGTGACACATCGCCCCCGAGAGTGGCTACATCATCTGAGTTGATCATAAGAGGTAATGACAAAGGTACTGATCTTCCATCTCTACATCAGAATGATGAATGCCTTGTCAATTTGAATGCACCATCTGATGAGCTACCCACTACTTTGATCACACCACCTATTTTAGAGGACTACGTTGATAATTTGACTTTGCCATGTGATCAAACAACTGAAATACCAACAATTTTGAGTGCACCCATTGAATTAACTATTGATGCAAAAGAACCAATGTTTAATCATTTTGATATGACCTCTAATCTTGGTGATGATTCTGTGTTGAATGACTTATTGCATGTTTGCTTATTTAAGCATGTTGTAGCATGTAAATTTGATGCAAGTAAGGTTTATTCACCAATGTTGGGATGGTTTAATGATGAACATTGTCAATCTTTTGAAATGAATAAGAGCTTCACTTATATGTGCAAACTGAGTTGCAATATTTTCATGCCTTCTACTTCTTGTGCTAATTTTTTGGCTTTAGATTTTATGAACTATGCAAGTTACTCATCTATTCATGTGTCATATATGTAAAAATCAAGGGAGGATGATGAGGACATGACTACCTTGGATATGACCAAAAATATTGCATATATGCATATTTGTCAGGTGATTTCTAGTGCAAACTATTCAATAATCTATTTATGTTATCCAGAACAAAAATACTTCACACACTTTTATGTTTTGTCTAATTGCAGGTGTATGGGACATTTGTACAATCCACATATGAAGATAAGGAAGAAAGAGATGTTTATTTGCTGTCCAAAAAGTTCTCTCACGTCACTTTTGGCCCAAGAGAAGATAGAGTCCAAGTCTCTCACGTTCTGGATTCAGATTCGGACTGCACAGACACACCTGACTCAAAACGCACACAAGTTTTTCATACGGACTCCGAATTGGGTGATTCTTTTTTTGTTGGAAACTAGATTTCGTGCACTTTCCAACCCAATTGGAATCACCTTCAAATTCGTCCGAAGCGTTGAGTTGTGGACGAAACAATCTGATGCTGCAGCAGAATCCGAGTCAAACTACAAGTCCAAAGGTGTTACATCACCTCCACTTGGGCCCATTGGCCTTGTACGACCTAGATTTAGTTTTAGGCTGCCTTGGGACGTCCTCCCACCTCCTTGGCCGCCACCCCTTGCTCCTATATAAGTAGATCCATCTAGTAGCTTTTCCTTGGGATTTGTTTAGTTAAAAGTTAGCCATTGCAACTTCGTGTACTTCGTTTGTGTCCAACGACCAGACCAAGACCGCTTACGGATCCCCACCATTATCAATACCTCATATATATTTGCAATATTCAGATTGCTTTACATATTCTTGCTCGTTCTTCGATTGCTTGCAGGAATAGACCTTCGTGGTCAGGCTGACCGTGCTTCCGGCATCGTCAGTAACCTCAGGAGATTGGTTCTGTTTCTTGTTCTACTAATCATGACAGGATCCAGAGTCAATTCATGGGCTTTGTCGATCGCGGGAGACGTGCCACCACCTTTGCAAATACCACAACCGTCACGAGAGGTGCACAAATATCCAAATGCACATGATCAGGTTAATGTATCTATACCACCATTTAATGGCCGTTTTAAACCTGCTTTATATATTGAATGGGAGTTCGACATAAAAAATATATTTGCTTCCCATAATTTCAATGAACATAAAAAGGTTAAGGTTGCGGTTGGTTCTTTCACTGGTTATGCTTTGGTTTGGTGGAGTGAATATTGTCGGTTACACCCTGATTATATACCTACTACTTGGGATGATTTGAAACTTGCCATGCGACATACTTTCGTCCCTGCTTATTATACTCGTGACATGATTAAGAAGTTGCAACACTTAAAACAAGGTAGTGAAACTGTAACAAAATATTATGATGATTTACAAACTACCTTGTTGCATTCCTCTTTAGAAGAAAGTGAAGATGATTTTATGGATAGATTTTGGGGAGGATTAAACTGTGATATTCAAGAGATACTAATTCATGAAGAGTGTTATCCTATGGACCATTTGTTTCATCTTGCTTGCAAAGATGAACAGGAAATAAAACGACGTGTTGGCCACGAGGAGAACAAGCGCACGGTGCACATTCCAAGAGTTGATATGATTGTTCCTTCAACTACTAGGCATACTATGACAACCACATCCGTTGTTGTCAGGACTACATCACCTCCACCATGTGACACATCGCCCCCGAGAGTGGCTACATCATCTGAGTTGATCATAAGAGGTAATGACAAAGGTACTGATCTTCCATCTCTACATCAGAATGATGAATGCCTTGTCAATTTGAATGCACCATCTGATGAGCTACCCACTACTTTGATCACACCACCTATTTTAGAGGACTACGTTGATAATTTGACTTTGCCATGTGATCAAACAACTGAAATACCAACAATTTTGAGTGCACCCATTGAATTAACTATTGATGCAAAAGAACCAATGTTTAATCATTTTGATATGACCTCTAATCTTGGTGATGATTCTGTGTTGAATGACTTATTGCATGTTTGCTTATTTAAGCATGTTGTAGCATGTAAATTTGATGCAAGTAAGGTTTATTCACCAATGTTGGGATGGTTTAATGATGAACATTGTCAATCTTTTGAAATGAATAAGAGCTTCACTTATATGTGCAAACTGAGTTGCAATATTTTCATGCCTTCTACTTCTTGTGCTAATTTTTTGGCGTTAGATTTTATGAACTATGCAAGTTACTCATCTATTCATGTGTCATATATGCAAAAATCAAGGGAAGTAAAAATGGATGACATATACATATACAACATGTACACCTTGTCTCTTTTGTTAGCCACATTTCAGATTAAGCAACGCCGAGGACGGCTTTATTTTCAAGAAGGGGAGGATGATGAGGACATGACTACCTTGGATATGACCAAAAATATTGCATATATGCATATTTGTCAGGTGATTTCTAGTGCAAACTATTCAATAATCTATTTATGTTATCCAGAACAAAAATACTTCACACACTTTTGTGTTTTGTCTAATTGCAGGTGTATGGGACATTTGTACAATCCACATATGAAGATAAGGAAGAAAGAGATGTTTGTTTGCTGTCCAAAAAGTTCTCTCACGTCACTTTTGTCCCAAGAGAAGATAGAGTCCAAGTCTCTCACGTTCTGGATTCAGATTCGGACTGTACAGACACACCTGACTCCGAATTGTTGGAAACTAGATTTCGTGCACTTTCCAACCCAATTGGAATCACCTTCAAATTCGTCCGGAGCGTTGAGTTGTGGACGAAACAATATGATGCTGCAGCAGAATCCGAGTCAAACTACAAGTCCAAAGGTGTTACATCACCTTCACTTGGCCCATTGGCCTTGTACGACCTAGATTTAGTTTTAGGCTGCCTTGGGACGTCCTCCCACCTCCTTGGCCGCCACCCCTTGCTCCTATATAAGTAGATCCATCTAGTAGCTTTTCCTTGGGTTTTGTTTAGATTAAAAGTTCGCCATAGCTGCAACTTCGCGTACTTCGTTTGTGTTCAACGACCAGACAAAGGCGTCACAGAACCCCACCTTGATCAATAAAGCTTTCATCTTATATTCGCAATATCCAGATTGTAATCTTAGTTTCTTGCTTGTTCTTCGTTTGCTCGCAGGAAACAGACCCTCGTGGTCAGGTTGATCGTGCTCCGGCGTGGTTAATAACCTCTCGGAGTTGGTTTAGCGATTGCTAAGGCGCGACGTCCTCGCACGTTCGTAGTCGGATCGTCAAAGTCGACTTCCACCAAAGCGATATCCATCATCTCATCGAAAGACGGGACACCTTTGCCCCTATCACCAAAGGTGTTGCATCACCTCCACTTGGGCCCATGAGCCTTGTACGACCTAGGGTTAGTTTTAGGCTGCCTTGGGACGTCCTCCCACCTCCTTGGCCGCCACCCCTTGCTCCTATATAAGTAGATCCATCTAGTAGCTTTTTCCTTGGGATTTGTTTAGTTAGAAGTTAGCCATTGCAACTTCGTGTAGTTCGTTTGTGTCCAACGACCAGACCAAGACAGCTTCCGGATCCCCACCATTATCAATACTTCATATATATTTGCGATATTTAGATTGCTTTATCATATTCTTGCTCGTTCTTCGATTGCTTGCAGGAATAGACCTTCGTGGTCAGGCTGACCGTGCTTCCAGCATCGTCAGTAACCTCAGGAGATTGGTTTAGCGGTTGCTAAGGCGCAACGTCGTGCACGTTTGTAGTCGGATCGTCAAAGTCGTCTCCACCAAATCGATAGTTATCATCTCATCGAAAGATCGGGACCCTCGCCTCTATCAAGTGGTATCAGTTTTCAGGTTGCTCGGTGAGAATTTCCAGTTTTCCTAGATTAGATTTATTTTCTTACCTATTGTCCAAGAAAAATCTACAAAAAAGAGTTAGATCTATTCATCCTTTGTCCAAGCCAGTCTGAGCCTTTGCAATTTTCTTTTCATTGCTTGCATAGTTGAATTATCGGTTGCATCATCGTGTCGAGTTGCTGGTCTTAGTGTCTAGGTCGTTTAGAGTTTCGAGTTCTGTTCACATTAGTCACGTCGCCGCTGCATCGTTATCCCTTCCGCTGTCCACCACCCATCCATCAATTTCCTCCACGTGCTACCCACCGTTCATTGTCATAATCATAGTTGAGATCGTTCCCATCTTCGCTTGATCCAATCTACATCTTATCTAGTTTGTTTTGGAAAGAGGGAGAGAGAAAAAAAGATAGAGAAAAAAACGAGAGAGAAAAAAGTAAAAAAAAAAGTCAGAGAAAAAAAAAGAAAGGAAAAGAAAAAAAAGTGTGAGAAAAAAAAGAGAGGAGAAAAAAAACAAAATTCGGATCTATCTAGACTCAATCTCGTAGTTCGGATTGGAATCTGTTTTGTGCACTGTTCAGTAAAACAGGCATAACTTCCTCATATGAAGTCTGTTTTGGCTCCGCGAGTACTCAAATGAAAGCTAGTGACGAGCCGCATCTAAATAGTTGTAGAAGCTAGTTCAGTATTTGGCACCTCAACATCAGCTTCTAAATAGGTCTACTGCTATTGTGATCTTCACTTATATCTTGCTGTCCAGAGCTACTTCATATCCTTTATTGATGCTAGTTGTGCTACGACGTGACCTCATTAGTGTTCTAGGCTCGTGTCTCTAGTTGGTCTAGCCTAGGACCAGCACAGTACCGTCATTGAGCGTTTATTCAACATTGCATCTCTGAATTGATTATTGCTAATCTTTTGCTACCATATATAGCCAACCCAGCTCCACATATTTCTACACCGTGTATACGTACGTTCCCCTGGCAATCATTTTACACAATCTTCGGAGTTATTTGACACCGCTGGTTGCCTGTCACCACCTGCCGCATGGTAAGAACTTGTAAGATATTGATATTTGCTTTACTGTGAGCACTTTACAACCACATCCTAGTAGTTCATAGAAACATTATTCTCGAATTTTGGTTCTTGTTTCTACTAATCATGACATGTTCCAGAGATAGAAGTTCTTGGATGACGGACACATCTTCACCATCACGAGAGTTGGGACAACACACACAAGCATATGGTCAGGTTATCTTTTTACCATCATTTGAGGGTAGATTTAATCCTGCTATTTATCTAGCTTGTGATAGAGGCAAAGGTGTCCCGTCTTTCGATGAGATGATGGATATCGCTTTGGTGGAAGTCGACTTTGACGATCCGACTACGAACGTGCGAGGACATCGCGCCTTAGCAATCGCTAAACCAACTCCGAGAGGTTATTGACCACGCCGGAGCATGATTAACCTGACCACGAGGGTCTGTTTCCTGCGAGCAAACGAAGAACAAGCAAGAAACTAAGATTGCAATCTGGATATTGCGAATATAAAATGAAAGCTTTATTGATCAAGGTGGGGTTCTGTGACGCCTTTGTCTGGTCGTTGAACACAAACGAAGTACGCGAAGTTGCAGCTATGGCGAACTTTTAATCTAAACAAAACCCAAAGTCTAAACGGTGCCCTAAGGGCTGTATATATGGAGGAAGAGAGGGGGAATTTCGTGGCCCTTGGTGGAGGGGTCCGAAATCAACCCTATCTCTTGTTTCCCCACACATACGGACTCTAAAAATAGCCTATACTTATGTATTTCTAAATTACATGGGCCTGGCCCAATAAAAAGGTGATGCAGCACCTATAATAGCCTCGGGACGAAATTTATGAAGTGGCATCTTGTATATTTCGTCCATGGCTTCATGCACCCATTATGGTGGCTTCAAAGTCCTGAAATCATCACTTGTAACTCCGTTCTTGTTCCCCTTGTTCTTGCTCCAATGTTCATCCTTCTCCAAGCTAGGCCCTTCATTTGTAAGCAAAAAAAATGTATCCTATTTAGGCAGCATCATATTCTCATGAACATTAGAATCATTACCAAGAAACGAAAGTACCTGATAATTTAATTGGCGTGTGCGAGCTCTAGTAATTGGTCCCGTATATGTAGCAGTAGGGGCCGTGGGTGTAACAATGGTATTGATGTCCTCATCATCCTCCCCTTCTTGAAATGAAGTCGTCCTCGACGGAAACTCATCTTCCTCACCCAAATAAGGCTTCAAATCTGCAATGTTAAAAGTGGGACTAACCCCAAAATCCGCAGGCAGCTCAAGTTTATATGCATTATCATTTTTTTCTCTAACACCTTAAAGGGACCATCAGCACGTGGCATTAGCTTTGATTTGCGCAAATCAGGAAATCTATCCTTACGCAAATTTAACCAAACAAGATCTCCAGGTGCAAACACAACATGTTTTCTACCCTTATCTCCAGCAAGTTTATATTTAGCATTCATACGCTCAATGTTTTCCTTAGTTAAATCATGCATTTTTAAAATCAATTCAGCACGTTGTTTAGCATCAAAATTTACCTTCTCCGAAGATGGAAGAGGCAACAAATCAATAGGTGCACGAGGTAGGAAACCATACACAACTTCAAAAGGGCACATCTTAGTAGTAGAATGCAATGAACGATTATAAGCAAATTCAATATGAGGCAAGCATTCCTCCCACATTTTCTTATTATTCTTCAAAACAGCCCTAAGCATAGTAGACAACGTTCTATTGACTACTTCAGTTTGTCCATCAGTTTGGGGGTGACAAGTAGTACTAAAAAGCAGTTTAGTCCCCAACTTAGCCCATAAACATCTCCAAAAGTGGCTAAGAAATTTAGTATCACGATCTGAAACAAAAGTATTTGGCACACCATGCAAGCGAATAATTTCACGAAAGAACAAATCAGCAACATTAACAGCATCATCGCTTTTATGACATGGTATAAAGTGTGCCATTTTCGAGAATCTATCCACGACAACAAATATGCTATCCCTCCCCTTCTTTGTTCGAGGTAAACCTAAAACAAAGTCCATAGATATATCCTCCCAAGGAACACTAGGTACAGGCAAAGGCATATATAAACCATGAGGATTGAGTCGTGACTTAGCTGTTTGACATGTAGTGCATCGAGCAATAAAACGCTCAACATCCCGTCTCATCTTTGGCCAAAAGAAATGTGTAGCAAGTACGTCCTTCGTCTTCTTCACGCCAAAGTGTCCCATTAATCCTCCTCCATGCACCTCCTGCAACAACAAAAGACGAACGAAGCTAGATGGAATGCATAGCTTGTTAGCACGAAACACAAATCCATCGTTAACGACGAACTTGTTCCACATTCTTCCTTCTTTACAATTCTTCATTACATCTTTAAAATCAGCATCATGCACATATTGATCTTTGATGGTCTCCAAACCAAATATTTTGAAGTCAAGTTGTGAAAGCATAGTATAGCGGCGAGACAATGCATCAGCAATAACATTTTCTTTTCCCTTCTTGTGTTTAATGACATAAGGAAAAGTCTCAATGAATTCAACCCATTTAGCATGTCTACGATTCAGTTTAGCTTGACTTTTAATATGTTTCAAAGATTCATGATCAGAATGTATAACAAATTCTTTGGGCCATAAATAATGTTGCCATGTTTCTAAAGTCCGAACAAGAGCATATAATTCTTTATCACAAGTAGAATAATTCAGACTAGGCCCACTCAATTTTTCAGAAAAGTATGCAACAGGTTTGCCATCTTGTAATAACACACCTCCTAATCCAATTCCACTAGCATCACATTCAAGCTCAAAAGTCTTATTAAAATCAGGAAGTTGGAGTAAAGGAGCATGTGTCAACTTATCTTTCAATACCGTGAAGGCTTCTTCCTGTGCGGTACCCCAAAGAAAAGGCACATCTTTCTTTGTAAGCTCATTGAGAGGTGCAGCAATGGTGCTGAAATCTCTCACAAAACGCCTATAGAATCCAGCGAGGCCAAGAAAACTCCTCACTTGTGTGACCGTTTTGGGTTGCGGCCAACTCTCAATAGCTTCAATCTTGGCATTATCAACTTCAATTCCCTGTGGAGTAACAACATAGCCAAGAAAAGATACTCGGTCGGTGCAAAAGGTGCACTTCCCAAGGTTACCAAACAAACGTGCATCACGTAGAGCAATAAAAACAGCACGTAAATGTTCCAAATGTTCTTCCAAAGATCTGCTATAAATCAATATGTCATCAAAGTAAACTACCACAAATCGTCCAATGAAAGCACGTAAAACTTCGTTCATTAATCTCATGAAAGTACTAGGTGCATTAGTTAACCCAAAAGGCATGACTAACCACTCATATAATCCAAACTTAGTTTTGAATGCTGTTTTCCATTCATCTCCCAATTTCATACGAATTTGATGGTATCCACTATGCAAATCAACTTTGGAGAATATTGTAGAGCCACTCAATTCATCAAGCATATCATCTAGCCTAGGAATAGGATGACGATAACGAATAGTAATATTATTAATGCCTCTTCAATCAACACGCATACGTGATGTACCATCCTTTTTCGGCACTAGAATAATAGGAACATCACAAGGACTAAGGGATTCGCGTATATAACCTTTGTCGAGAAGCTCTTGTACTTGATGCATAATCTCCTTCGTCTCCTCTGGATTGGTACAGTATGGTGCATGGTTTGGCAGTGAAGCACCGGGAATTAAGTCAATCTGATGCTCAATCCCTCGAATAGGCGGTAATCCCGGTGTCACGTCTTGTGGAAAGACGTCAGCGAACTCCTGCAAAATGTTAGTGACAGCAGGAGGCAAAGAGGAAGGCACGTCCTTGAATGAAAATAATGCCTCTTTGCACACAAAAGCATAGCAAACAGATTTGTTGAAATCTAGCTCATCAATATCAGATTTGGTGGCAAATAAACATGCACTTTTCAATTTAATTTCAGAAGCAACACTAGATGGTTTATTATTAGGCTTCATTTGATGCTCAAATTCTTTTGCCACAATCTGATTTTCACTCTTATTCGTCTCCTGTTTTGCTTTATTAGCTCTATTAATATCATCTTTCAAAATGGAATCAGGAGTCATAGGAAGCAAAGTAATATTTTTATCCTTATGAACAAGAGTATAGTGATTGTTTCTACCATGGTGTACAGAATTTTTATCAAATTGCCATGGTCTACCAAGTAATAAGGAACATGCTTGCATAGGTACCACATCACAATCAACATAATCAGCATATGTAGATATACTAAAATGCACACGAACAATACGTGTTACCTTAACCTTGCCGCTGTTGTTGAACCATTGGATGTAGTAAGGATGTGGATGTGGTCTTGTGGTGAGAGAAAGCTTCTCCACCATCTCCATGCTAGCCAAGTTGTTGCAGCTCCCTCCGTCTATGATGACGCGCATAGAACGTTCCTTCACAACTCCCTTGGTATGGAACAAATTGTGCCTCTGATTTTGCTCAGCTTGTGTGATCTGCACACTCAAAACACATTGAGCAACTAAACATTCATACCTGTCAGCATCTTCAGGAGCCATGTATTGCGTCTCATGATCAGAATCATCTCCACCATGTTCTTCACGTGTAATAAGAGCCAAAGTCTCCTCATCATAGTCACTAGCAGACTCATATCCACCATCCGCGGTAGCAATCATCACACGCGGAGATTTGCATTCTCTCGCATAATGACCTCGTCCCTTACAACGACGACAAATAATATCACTTGTGTGCCCTGTTGATGCCATGGAAGAAGAAGAACGCTGTGCAGGCCCCGCAGGTGCGCTCTTGGCAGATAATGGTGGTTGTGCCTGTTTTCTTGTATCACGGCTGGAGGTGGCACCGGATGGAGGTGCTGGTGCAGTTGAAGTAGAAGATGCACGTGGTGTCCATGATGAAGGTCGGCCTGCAGAAAAGTTAGTTCGCCCTAATGCTTGTCGATCCTGCACTTCACGTTCAGCTTTACAAGCAAGATGGAATAAACGAGTGATATTAGTATACTCCTTATAGTCTAGAATGGTCTGAATCTCTCTATTTAATCCACCCAGAAAACGTGCAAGCATAGCTTCATTCTCCTCAACAATACCACATCTAATCATGCCAGTTTGTAATTCCTGATAATATTCTTCTACAGAATTTTTCCCTTGTCTTAAACGCTGCAATTTTTGAAGCAATTCACGTTGATAATATGGTGGAACCCAATGCGTACGCATAGCAGTTTTCAAAGCAGCCCAAGTAGTTGGAATAGGATATAATCTACAATGTTCAGACCACCATACACATGCAAAACTAGTGAAAGCACAAACAACAGCAGCAACTCGTCTCTCCTCAGGATATTGTAAACATGTAAGTCGTTGTTCAGTTTCTAACTCCCAAGTAAGATATATATCAGGAACATATCTACCCTCAAATGGTGGAATATTCAATTTCAGTTTAGGAATATGGACATCATCTCGTACCTGAGGTGGTGGTGCAGGCCTACCATTACGAATATATACCTGAAGTCGACCTGCTGGTGGTGGTACAGGTGGCTGCATGTAGTGCTGATTTTGATCAACCTCATCCTCATAATCTCCCACATAATCATCCTCCTCCGCATCAGCAGCAGGAGCCATAGAAGTATCAAAAGCAGCACCAACAGTTTGGCCAAACGCAAGAGGAACACGGCTTGCTCGGCGGAGGTCTGTTTCGCGACGTGGAGGTAGTCGTTGTTGTTGTTGTTGGAGAGGTGCGTTAGGTGCAGCGGGTGGTGGTGGTGAAGACGCGCGAGCAATTCATTAAACTTGTTATCGAGCTTTGTTTCGAACGTCTTCTCAAGGCCAGTGATCTTCTCCATGGCCTCTTCAAAATTGTTCAGCACATCTTGCACCTGTTCAGTCATCATTTGCTGAAACTTATCATGAAGCTCCTTGTTCGATAAATTCTCCCAGTCAATCTCGTCGGCTTGTGATCCTGGCATGGTTAGCAACAATAGAAACACACAAGAATATGATCCTACAGACTACGAACAAGTGGTGGTGGTGGGTGTCACAAATCCGTCAAGCAAAACTCAAATTCTTACCAGTTCTTACCCAGCAACAGGCGGTGATCGGCAACCGTTGTAGTCAAAACTCTCAAAGCTTGGATAGAGTGATTACCAGGGAGAGTCAAATGCACGACGTAGATGTATGTGGAGCTGGGAAGGCTTATAATATGGTAGCAAAAAGGGTCAGCAATAATCAATTCAGAGATGCAAAGTTGAATAAACGCTCAACGACGGTACTGTGCTGGTCCTAGGCTAGACCGTGCTAGAGACGCGAGCCTAGAACACTAACAAAATCACGGCGCTGCATGTAAACAAGGGAAAAGCACACTCTGGATTTTTTTTTTCTCGCTCTTTTTTTTTGCGCTGTTTTTTTTGCGCTGCTCTTTTTTTTTTGCGAAAAATCACTATAATGGCGAGTGTCTCAAAACTCTTCCCAGGTCAAACTGACAGGATGGGCACGAAATTTTTTTTTGACCAATTTTTTTTTTGACTGCCCGGACCCAAAAACTGGAAACGGGTCAAAAAAAACTTTCTATAACGGCGACTGTCTCAATACGCTTAGAAGCACCTAAAAATAGGATAGCCAGAAAAATTTTCGACAAGTGCGTTTTCGGAAAATTTTGGGCCTAAACGGAGGGTGGTTTCCGGACTCTTTTTTTTTCCGAAACCTACTCCGGCAAGGAAACACGAATCGGAATCTAGATGGATCTCGAAAACAAACCTAATAAGCAAGGAACTCGGATTGGTGGTGGATATACGGTGGTGGTATATGGCAGCGGTGGTGGTAGCGGTGGTAGTATATGGATATGGATCGGTGGTGGTATATGGACACGGATTGGTGGTGGTATATGGATACGGATTCGGAGCGGTGGTGGTAGATGGTAGGGGCGATGATGATGGTGCGGCGGCGGCGTGACAACTTATGACCAGAACTCGAAACTCTAAAAGACTAGACGCTAAGACCAGCAACTGGACACAACGATGCAACCGCAAATTCAACAAAGCAAATACAGAAAAGATTATGCAAGGCTCAGATTGGTTCGGATGGGATGAACTAACCCTAATTTTTTTTGGCTTTTTCGTGGACTATAGGTATGAAGAACAGACTCGATCTAAACTACGAAAAACTGTAAAATCTCACCGAGCAACCTGGAAATCTGATACCACTTGATAGAGGCAAAGGTGTCCCATCTTTCGATGAGATGATGGATATCGCTTTGGTGGAAGTCGACTTTGACGATCCGACTACGAACGTGCGAGGACGTCGCGCCTTAGCAATCGCAAAACCAACTCCAAGAGGTTATTGACCACGCCGGAGCACGATCAACCTGACCACGGGGGTCTATTTCCTGCGAGCAAACGAAGAACAAGCAAGAAACTAAGATTGCAATCTGGATATTGCGAATATAAGATGAAAGCTTTATTGATCAAGGTGGGGTTCTGTGACGCCTTTGTCTGGTCGTTGAACACAAACGAAGTACGCGAAGTTGCAGCTATGGCAAACTTTTAATCTAAACAAAACCCAAAGTCTAAACGGTGCCCTAAGGGCTGTATATATGGAGGAAGAGAGGGGGAATTTCGTGGCCCTTGGTGGAGGGGTCCGAAATCAACCCTATCTCTTGTTTCCCCACACATACGGACTCTAAAAATAGCCTATACTTATGTAAATCGAAATTACATGGGCCTGGCCCAATAAAAAGGTGACGCATCACCTATAATAGCCTCGGGACGAAATTTATGAAGTGGCATCTTGTATATTTCGTCCAAGGCTTCATGCACCCATTATGGTGGCTTCAAAGTCCTGAAATCATCACTTGTAACTCCGTTCTTGTTCCCCTTGCGCATGGCATCATCTCCATGCTTGTTCTTGCTCCAATGTTCATCCTTCTCCAAGCTAGGCCCTTCATTTGTAAGCAAAACAAATGTATCCAATTTAGGCAGCATCATATTCTCATGAACATTAGAATCATTACCAAGAAACGAAAGTACCTGATAATTTAATTGGCGTGCGCGAGCTCTAGTAATTGGTCCCGTATATGTAGCAGTAGGGGCTGTGGGTGTAACAATGGTATTGATGTCCTCATCAGCTTGGGAGCTTGAAGTAGAACAAGTTTTTAGTCACCATGATATTTCTGAACTTGAGAGAGTACGAGCTACCATTAGAGCATTTACTAGTTTTGCTTCTGTTTGGTGGAGTGTACATTGTACGAAAAACATTGATAACCAACCCACAACTTGGAAAGTTTTGAAAGCTGTAATGAGACAACAATTTTTTCCTCCTTACTATCATCGTGAATTGCGTCACAAATTGGAGCAAGTAAAACAAGGCAGTAACACTGTTCATGCTTACTACCAAGAGTTCAAATCTTATATGCATCATTGTGACATAGAAGAATCTGAGGATGATACAATGAATAGATTTTTTGGTGGTTTGAACCATGATATTCAGGCAAGATTTCAGTATATTCCTCATTGCATTACTGGTATGTATGTCCGTGCTTGTACCTTTGAGAGACAAATACAGGAGGATGCATTGGGTGACTACAACAACTACTATTCCAGTTCATGCTCACCACCGCCGGTTGGTTACTCCACTATTGCACCTACTAGAGCAGCCCCACCTCGGATTGTGAGCGCAATATCATCTCAAGAGTATGGTACATTGTCAACGTCCGTACCTACATCAGCTACATCTCTGCGAGGTAACAGTAAAGGTCTTGATGATATAACTTCACATGAGAATGAAGCATGCCTAGTTAACTTGAATGTATCACGTGTTGAGTTACCTATTGATTTGAGCACACCACCTATTTTAGAGACTCTTTTTACTGTCATGAATGCGTCATGTGATCAAACAACTGAAATATCAACAATTTTGAGTGCACCCATTGAATTAATTGTTGATGCAAAAGAACCAATGTTTAATCATTTTGATATGACCTCTAATCTTGATGATAATTCTGTGTCCAATGACTTATTGCATGTTTGCTTATTTAAGCATGTTGTAGCATGTAAATTTGATGCAAGTAATGATGAGGACATCAATACAATTGTTACACCCACAGCCCCTGCTACTATACATACTGGACCAATTACTAGAGCTCGTGCACGCCAACTAAATTACCAGGTACTTTCGTTTCTTGGTAATGATTCTAATGTTCATGAGAATATGATGCTGCCTAAATTGGATACATTTGTTTTGCTTACAAATGAAGGGCCTAGCTTGGAGAAGGATGAACATTGGAGCAAGAACAAGCATGGAGATGATGGCATGCGCAAGGGGAACAAGAACGGAGTTACAAGTGATGATTTCAGGACTTTGAAGCCACCATAATGGGTGCATGAAGCCTTGGACGAAATATACAAGATGCCACTTCATAAATTTCATCCTGAGGCTATTTTAGGTGTTGCGTCACCTTATTATTGGGCCAGGCCCATGTAATTTCGAAATACATAAGTATAGGCTATTTTTAGAGTCCGTATGTGTGGGGAAACAAGAGATAGGGTTGATTTCGGACCCCTCCACCAAGGGCCACGAAATTCCCCCCCTCTTCCTCCATATATACAGCCCTTAGGGCATGTTTAGACTGTGGGTTTTGTTTAGATTAAAAGTTCGCCATAGCTGCAACTTCGCGTACTTTGTTTGTGTTCAACGACCAGACAAAGGCGTCACAGAACCCCACCTTGATCAATAAAGCTTTCATCTTATATTCGCAATATCCAGATTGCAATCTCAGTTTCTTGCTTGTTCTTCGTTTGCTCGCAGGAAACAGACCCTCATGGTCAGGTTGATCGTGCTCTGCGCGTGGTCAATAACCTCTCGGAGTTGGTTTAGCGATTGCTAAGGCGCGACGTCCTCGCACGTTCGTAGTCGGATCGTCAAAGTCGACTGCCACCAAAGCGATATCCATCATCTCATCGAAAGACGGGACACCTTTGCCTCTATCAAGTGGTATCAGATTTCCAGGTTGCTCGGTGAGATTTTACAGTTTTTCGTAGTTTAGATCGAGTCGGTTCTTCATGCCTATAGTCCACGAAAAAGCCACAAAAAAAATTAGGGTTAGTTCATCATATCCGAACCAATCTGAGCCTTTGCATAATCTTTTTAGGGTTGTTGAATTTGCGGTTGCATCGTCGTGTCTAGTTGCTGGTCTTAGAGTCTAGTCTTTTAGAGTTTCGAGTTCTGGTCATAAGTTGTCACGCCGCCGCCGCACCATCATCATCACCCCAGCCATCTACCACCACCGCTTATCCGCCACTGCTTCGAATCCGTATCCATATACCACCACAGCTGTCATATACCACCACCGCTGCCATCTACCACCATATATCCACCACCAATCCGAGTTCTTGTCATATTAGGTTTGTTTTCGAGATCCATCTAGATTCCGATTCGTGTTTCCTTGCCTGAGTAGGTATCGGAAAAAAAAGAGTCCGGAAACCATGCTCCGTTTAGGCCCAAAATTTTTCGAAAACGCATTTTTCGAAAAAATTTCTGGCTATCCTATTTTTAGGTGTTTCTGAGTGTTTTGAGACAGGTGCCATTATAGGAAGTTTTTTTTGACCCGTTTCAAGTTTTTGGGTCGGGGCAGTCGAAAAAAAAATTGGTCGAAAAAAATTCGTGCCCATCCTGTCAGTTTGAGCTAGGAAGAGTTTTGAGACACTCGCCATTATAGTGATTTTTCGCAAAAAAAAAGCAGCGCCAAAAAAAAGAGCGAAAAAAAATTCCAGAGTGTGCTTTTCCCTTGTTTACGTGTCACGCCGTGATTTTGTTGGTGTTCTAGGCTCGCGTCTCTAGCACAGTCTATCCTAGGACTAGCACAGTACCGTCGTTGAGCGTTTATTCAACTTTGCATCTCTGAATTGATTATTGCTGACCCTTTTTGCTACCATATTATAAGCCTTCCCAGCTCCACATACATCTACATCGTGCGTTTGACTCTCCCTGGTAATCGCTCTATCCAAGCTTTGAGAGTTTTTGACTACAACGGTTGCCGATCACCGCCTGCTGCTGGGTAAGAACTGGTAAGAATTTGAGATTTGCTTGACGGATTTGTGACACCCACCACCACCTCTTGTTAGTAGTCTGTAGGATCATATTCTTGTGTGTTTCTATTGCTGCTAACCATGCCAGGATCACAAGCCGACGAGACTGACTGGGAGAACATGACGAATAAGGATTTGCATGATAAATTTCAGCAAATGATGAGTGGACAGGTGCAAGACGTGCTAAACAGATTTGAAGAGGCCATGGAGAAGATAGATGGCATGGAGAAGACATTCGAAACAAAGCTCGATAACAAGTTTAATGAATTGCTCGCGCGTCTTCCACCACCACCACCCGCTGCACCTAACGCACCTCTCCAACAACAACAACAACGACTACCTCCACGTCGCGAAATAGACCTCCGCCGAGCGAGCCGTGTTCCTCTTGCATTTGGCCAAACTGTTGGTGCTGCTGTTGATACTTCTGTTGCTCCTGCTGCTGATGCGGAGGAGGATGATTATGTGGGAGATTACGAGGATGAGGTTGCTCAAAATCAGAACTACGTGCAACCACCAGCACCACCACCTGCAGGTCGACCTCAGGTATATATTCGTAATGGTAGGCCTGCACCACCACCTCAGGTACGAGATGATGTCCATATTCCTAAACTGAAATTGAATATTCCACCATTTAAGGGTAGATATGTTCCTGATATATATCTTACTTGGGAGTTAGAAACTGAACAACGTTTTACATGTTTACAATATCCCGAGGAGAGACGGGTTGCTACTGCTGTTTGTGCTTTCACTAGTTTTGCATGTGTATGGTGGTCTGAACATTGTAGATTATATCCTATTCCAACTACTTGGGCTGCTTTGAAAACTGCTATGCGTACGCGTTGCGTTCCACCATATTATCAACGTGAATTGCTTCAAAAATTGCAGCGTTTAAGACAAGGAAAAAATTCTGTAGAAGAATATTATCAGGAATTACAAACTGGCATGATTCGATGTGGTATTGTTGAGGAGAATGAAGCTATGCTTGCACGTTTTCTGGGTGGATTAAATAGAGAGATTCAGACCATTCTAGACTATAAGGAGTAAACTAATATCACTCGTTTATTCCATCTTGCTTGTAAAGCTGAACGTGAAGTGCAGGATCGACAAGCATTGGCGCGAACTAACTTTTCTGCAGGCCGACCTTCATCATGGACACCGCGTGCATCTTCTACTTCAACTGCACCAGCACCTCAATCAGGTGCCTCCTACAGCCGTGATACAAGAAAACAGGAACAACCACCATTATCTGCCAAGAGCGCACCTGCCGGGCCTGCACAGAGTTCTTCTTCTTCCAGGGCATCAACAGGGCACACAAGTGATATTATTTGTCGTCGTTGTAAGGGAGGAGGTCATTATGCGAGAGAATGCAAATTTCCGCGTGTGATGATTGCTACCGAGGGTGGTGAATATGAGTCCGCTAGTGACTATGATGAGGAGACATTGGCTCTTATTACACGTGAAGAACATGGTGGAGATGATTCTGATCATGAGACGCAATACATGGCTCCTGAAGACGCTGACAGGTATGAATGTTTAGTTGCTCAACGTGTTTTGAGTGTGCAGGTCACACAAGCTGAGCAAAATCAGAGGCACAATTTGTTCCATACCAAGGGAGTTGTGAAGGAACGTTCTGTGCGCGTCATAATAGACGGAGGGAGCTGCAACAACTTGGCTAGCATGGAGATGGTGGAGAAGCTTTCTCTCACCACAAGACCACATCCACATCCTTACTACATCCAATGGTTCAACAACAACGGCAAGGTTAAGGTAACACGTACTGTTCGTGTGCATTTTAGTATCTCTACATATGCTGATTATGTTGATTGTGATGTGGTACCTATGCAAGCATGTTCCTTATTACTTGGTAGACCATGGCAATTTGATAAAAATTCTGTACACCATGGTAGAAACAATCACTATACTCTTGTTCATAAGGATAAAAATATTACTTTGCTTCCTATGACTCCTGATTCCATTTTGAAAGATGATATTAATAGAGCTAATAAAGCAAAACAGGAGAAGAATAAGAGTGAAAATCAGATTGTGGCAAAAGAATTTGAGCAACAAATGAAGCCTAATAATAAACCATCTAGTGTTGCTTCTGAAATTAAATTGAAAAGTGCATGTTTATTTGCCACCAAATCTAATATTGATGAGCTAGATTTCAGCAAATCTGTTTGCTATGCTTTTCTGTGCAAAGAGGCATTATTTTCATTCGAGGACGTGCCTTCCTCTTTGCCTCCTGCTGTCACTAACATTTTGCAGGAGTTCGCTGACGTTTTTCCACAAGACGTGCCATCGGGATTACCGCCTATTCGAGGGATTGAGCATCAGATTGACTTAATTCCCGGTGCTTCACTGCCAAACCGTGCACCATACCGTACCAATCCAGAGGAGACGAAGGAGATTATGCGTCAAGTACAAGAGCTTCTCGACAAAGGTTATATACGCGAATCCCTTAGTCCTTGTGTTGTTCCTATTATTCTAGTGCCGAAAAAGGATGGTACATCACGTATGTGTGTTGATTGTAGAGGCATTAATAATATTACTATTCGTTATCGTCATCCTATTCCTAGGCTAGATGATATGCTTGATGAATTGAGTGGCTCTACAATATTCTCCAAAGTTGATTTGCGTAGTGGCTACCATCAAATTCGTATGAAATTGGGAGATGAATGGAAAACAACATTTAAAACTAAGTTTGGATTATATGAGTGGTTAGTCATGCCTTTTGGGTTAACTAATGCACCTAGTACTTTCATGAGATTAATGAACGAAGTTTTACGTGCTTTCATTGGACGATTTGTGGTAGGTTACTTTGATGACATATTGATTTATAGCAGATCTTTGGAAGAACATTTGGAACATTTACGTGCTGTTTTTATTGCTCTACGTGATGCACGTTTGTTTGGTAACCTTGGGAAGTGCACCTTTTGCATCGACCGAGTATCTTTTCTTGGCTATGTTGTTACTCCACAGGGAATTGAAGTTGATAAAGCCAAGATTGAAGCTATTGAGAGTTGGCCGCAGCCCAAAACGGTCACACAAGTGAGGAGTTTTCTTGGCCTCGCTGGATTCTATAGGCGTTTTGTGAGAGATTTCAGCACCATTGCTGCACCTCTCAATGAGCTTACAAAGAAAGATGTGCCTTTTCTTTGGGGTACCGCACAGGAAGAAGCCTTCACGGTATTGAAAGATACGTTGACACATGCTCCTTTACTCCAACTTCCTGATTTTAATAAGACTTTTGAGCTTGAATGTGATGCTAGTGGAATTGGATTAGGAGGTGTGTTATTACAAGATGGCAAACCTGTTGCATACTTTTCTGAAAAATTGAGTGGGCCTAGTCTGAATTATTCTACTTATGATAAAGAATTATATGCTCTTGTTCGGACTTTAGAAACATGGCAACATTATTTATGGCCCAAAGAATTTGTTATACATTCTGATCATGAATCTTTGAAACATATTAAAAGTCAAGCTAAACTGAATCATACACATGCTAAATGGGTTGAATTCATTGAGACTTTCCCTTATGTCATTAAACACAAGAAGGGAAAAGAAAATGTTATTGCTGATGCATTGTCTCGTCGCTATACTATGCTTTCACAACTTGACTTCAAAATATTTGGTTTGGAGACCATCAAAGATCAATATGTGCATGATGCTGATTTTAAAGATGTAATGCAGAATTGTAAAGAAGGAAGAATGTGGAACAAGTTTGTTGTTAACGATGGATTTGTGTTTCGTGCTAACAAGCTATGCATTCCAGCTAGCTCCGTTCGTCTTTTGTTGTTGCAGGAGGCGCATGGAGGAAGATTAATGGGACACTTTGGCGTGAAGAAGACGGAGGACGTACTTGCTACACATTTCTTTTGGCCAAAGATGAGACGGGATGTTGAGCATTTTATTGCTCGCTGCACTACATGTCAAAAAGCTAAGTCACGACTCAATCCTCATGGTTTATATATGCCTTTGCCTGTACCTAGTGTTCCTTGGGAGGATATATCTATGGACTTTGTTTTAGGTTTACCTTGAACAAAGAAGGGGAGGGATAGCATATTTGTTGTCGTGGATAGATTCTCGAAAATGGCACACTTTATACCATGTCATAAAAGCGATGATGTTGTTAATGTTGCTGATTTGTTCTTTCGTGAAATTATTCGCTTGCATGGTGTGCCAAATACTATTGTTTCAGATCGTGATACTAAATTTCTTAGCCACTTTTGGAGATGTTTATGGGCTAAGTTGGGGACTAAACTGCTTTTTAGTACTACTTGTCACCCCCAAACTGATGGACAAACTGAAGTAGTCAATAGAACGTTGTCTACTATGCTTAGGGCTGTTTTGAAGAATAATAAGAAAATGTGGGAGGAATGCTTGCCTCATATTGAATTTGCTTATAATCGTTCATTGCATTCTACTACTAAGATGTGCCCTTTTGAAGTTGTGTATGGTTTCCTACCACGTGCACCTATTGATTTGTTGCCTCTTCCATCTTCGGAGAAGGTTAATTTTGATGCTAAACAACGTGCTGAATTGATTTTAAAAATGCATGAGTTAACTAAGGAAAACATTGAGCGTATGAATGCTAAATATAAACTTGCTGGAGATAAGGGTAGAAAACATGTTGTGTTTGCACCTGGAGATCTTGTTTGGTTACATTTGCGTAAGGATAGATTTCCTGATTTGCGCAAATCAAAGTTAATGCCACGTGCTGATGGTCCCTTTAAGGTGTTAGAGAAAATAAATGATAATGCATATAAACTTGAGCTGCCTGCAAATTTTGGGGTTAGTCCCACTTTTAACATTGCAGATTTGAAGCCTTATTTTGGTGAGGAAGATGAACTTCCGTTGAGGACGACTTCATTTCAAGAAGGGGAGGATGATGAGGACATCAATACAATTGTTACACCCACAACCCCTGCTGCTATACATACTGGACCAATTACTAGAGCTCGTGCACGCCAACTAAATTACCAGGTACTTTCGTTTCTTGGTAATGATTCTAATGTTCATGAGAATATGATGCTGCCTAAATTGGATACATTTGTTTTGCTTACAAATGAAGGGCCTAGCTTGGAGAAGGATGAACATTGGAGCAAGAACAAGCATGGAGATGATGGCATGCGCAAGGGGAACAAGAACGGAGTTACAAGTGATGATTTCAGGACTTTGAAGCCACCATAATGGGTGCATGAAGCCTTGGACGAAATATACAAGATGCCACTTCATAAATTTCGCCCCGAGGCTATTTTAGGTGCTGCGTCACCTTATTATTGGGCCAGGCCCATGTAATTTCGAAATACATAAGTATAGGCTATTTTTAGAGTCCGTATGTGTGGGGAAACAAGAGATAGGGTTGATTTCGGACCCCTCCACCAAGGGCCACGAAATTCCCCCCCTCTTCCTCCATATATACAGCCCTTAGGGCATCGTTTAAACTTTGGGTTTTGTTTAGATTAAAAGTTCGCCATAGCTGCAACTTCGCGTACTTCGTTTGTCTTCAACGACCAGACAAAGGCGTCACAGAACCCCACCTTGATCAATAAAGCTTTCATCTTATATTCGCAATATCCAGATTGCAATCTTAGTTTCTTGCTTGTTCTTCGTTTGCTCGCAGGAAACAGACCCTCGTGGTCAGGTTGATTGTGCTCCGGCGTGGTCAATAACCTCTCGGAGTTGGTTTAGCGATTGCTAAGGCGCGACGTCCTCGCACGTTCGTAGTCGGATCGTCAAAGTCGACTTCCACCAAAGCGATATCCATCATCTCATCGAAAGATCGGGACCCTCGCCTCTATCACCACCACCACTTCTTAGTAGTCTGTAGGATCATATTCTTGTGTGTTTCTATTGCTGCTAACCATGCCAGGATCACAAGCCGACGAGATTGACTGGGAGAATTTATTGAACAAGGAGCTTCATGATAAGTTTCAGCAAATGATGACTGAACAGGTGCAAGATGTGCTGAACAATTTTGAAGAGGCCATGGAGAAGATCACTGGCCTTGAGAAGACGTTCGAAACAAAGCTCGATAACAAGTTTAATGAATTGCTCGCGCGTCTTCCACCACCACCACCCGCTGCACCTAACGCACCTCTCCAACAACAACAACAACGACTACCTCCACGTCGCGAAGCAGACCTCCGCCGAGCAAGCCGTGTTCCTCTTGCGTTTGGCCAAACTGTTGGTGCTGCTGTTGATACTTCTGTGGCTCCTGCTGCTGATGCGGAGGAGGATGATTATGTGGGAGATTATGAGGATGAGGTTGATCAAAATCAACACTACGTGCAGCCACCTGTACCGCCACCAGCAGGTCGACCTCAGGTATATATTCGTAATGGTAGGCCTGCACCACCACCTCAGGTACTGATGAGGACATCAATACAATTGTTACACCCACAGCCCCTGCTGCTATACATACTGGACCAATTACTAGAGCTCGTGCACGCCAACTAAATTACCAGGTACTTTCGTTTCTTGGTAATGATTCTAATGTTCATGAGAATATGATGCTGCCTAAATTGGATACATTTGTTTTGCTTACAAATGAAGGGCCTAGCTTGGAGAAGGATGAACATTGGAGCAAGAACAAGCATGGAGATGATGGCATGCGCAAGGGGAACAAGAACGGAGTTACAAGTGATGATTTCAGGACTTTGAAGCCACCATAATGGGTGCATGAAGCCTTGGACGAAATATACAAGATGCCACTTCATAAATTTCATCCCGAGGCTATTTTAGGTGCTGCGTCACCTTATTATTGGGCCAGGCCCATGTAATTTCGAAATACATAAGTATAGGCTATTTTTAGAGTCCGTATGTGTGGGGAAACAAGAGATAGGGTTGATTTCGGACCCCTCCACCAAGGGCCACGAAATTCCCCCCCTCTTCCTCCATATATACAGCCCTTAGGGCATCGTTTAGACTGTGGGTTTTGTTTAGATTAAAAGTTCGTCATAGCTGCAACTTCGAGTACTTCGTTTGTGTTCAACGACCAGACAAAGGCGTCACAGAACCCCACCTTGATCAATAAAGCTTTCATCTTATATTCGCAATATCCAGACTGCAATCTCAGTTTCTTGCTTGTTCTTCGTTTGCTCGCAGGAAACAGACCCTCGTGGTCAGGTTGATCGTGCTCTGGCGTGGTCAATAACCTCTCGGAGTTGGTTTAGCGATTGCTAAGGCGCGACGTCCTCGCACGTTCGTAGTCGGATCGTCAAAGTCGACTGCCACCAAAGCGATATCCATCATCTCATCGAAAGACGGGACACCTTTGCCTCTATCAAGTAAGGTTTATTCATCGAAGTTAGGATGGTTTAATGGTGAACATTGCCAATCTTTTGAAGTGAATAAGAGCTTCACTTATATGTGCAAACTGAGTTGCAATATTTTCATGCCTTCTACTTATTGTGATAATTTTTTGGCTTTAGATTTTATGAACAATGAAAGTTACTCATGTATACATGTGACATATGTGCAAAAATCAAGGGAAGTTAAAATGGATGACATATACATATACAACATGTACACCTTGTCTCTTTTGTTAGCCACATTTCAGATTAAGCAATGCCGAGGACGGCTTTGTTTTCAAAAAGGGGAGGATGATGAGGACATGACTACCTTGGATACGACCAAAAATATTGCATACATGCATATTTGTCAGGTGATTTCTAATGCAAACTATTCAATAGTCTATTTATGTTATCCAGAACAAAAATACTTCACACACTTTTGTGTTTTGTCTAATTGCAGGTGTATGGGACATTTGTACAATCCACATATGAAGATAAGGGAAAAGGAGATGTTTAGGTTGTGTTCAAAAAGTCCTCTCACGTCACTTTTGGGCCAAGAGAAGATAGAGTCCAAGTCTCTCACGTTCTGAATTCAGATTCGGACTGCACAGACATACCTGACTCAAAACGCCAACAACTTTTTCATACGGACTCCGAATTGGGTGATTCTTTTTTTGTTGGAAACTAGATTTCGTGCTCTTTCCATCCCAATTGGATTCACCTTCAAATTCATCCGGAGCGTTGAGTTACGGACGAAACAATCTGACGTTGCAGCAGAATCCGAGTCAAACTACAAGCCCAAAGGTGTTGCATCACCTCCACTTGGGCCCATGAGCCTTGTACGACCTAGGGTTAGTTTTAGGCTGCCTTGGGACGTCCTCCCACCTCCTTGGCCGCCACCCCTTGCTCCTATATAAGTAGATCCATCTAGTAGCTTTTTCCTTGGGATTTGTTTAGTTAAAAGTTAGCCATTGCAACTTCGTGTACTTCGTTTGTGTCCAACGACCAGACCAAGACAGCTTCCGGATCCCCACCATTATCAATACTTCATATATATTTGCGATATTCAGATTGCTTTATCATATTCTTGCTCGTTCTTCGATTGCTTGCAGGAATAGACCTTCGTGGTCAGGCTGACCATGCTTCCAGCATCGTCAGTAACCTCAGGAGATTGGTTTAGCGGTTGCTAAGGCGCAACGTCGTGCACGTTTGTAGTCGGATCGTCAAAGTCGTCTCCACCAAATCGATAGTTATCATCTCATCGAAAGATCGGGACCCTCGCCTCTATCACCAAGCAGGTGCTGCTAAGGAAGCTATACGCCAGGTGGGGGTCATGATGGAGCAGGTGAAGGCGATCCGAGACGCCAGCCAAGCAGCCTATGATGCAAGCTCAGCTCTTTAGGGCAATGTACAGGTTAGTTGATCACTACTTGTTCTGTTAGGATATGGTACATGAAAACTCTTCTTTCTGAAGATCTTAGTATCTGTACACCCACTGGGTGTGTCGATTGACTGTTTGGATTGGTGGGGGCACGCTGAGTGCACCCATTGGGTGTAGTCCCCGAGACTATGGTGGACTGCTGGCAGTTGACTGTAGTCTTAACACTTTTAATTTGTTCACTCTAAGTTCTCCACTCGGTCTGGTCGAGTGGAATCTTGGAACCAGTGGGGGCACGCTGAGTGCACCCACTGGGTGTAGTCCCCGAGTCCATGGTCGACTGCTGGCAGTCGACTATGGTTTGAAGAACATCTCCCCTATTTTTTCGATCGTGATGATACCGTGGCTGACTGCTGGCAGTTAGCTATGGTTTAGGGTCATAACTTTCTGTCTCTTTCGGTCGACAGGTTGAACCGAGCCGGTAGAACCAGTGGGGGCACGCTGAGTGCACCCACTAGGTGTAGTCCCCGAGACTATAGTTGAATATTTTGATTCGGCTGTAGTCTTAGAAATGCTACGATTTTTCTCTTAGTCACTCGGAAGTGACCTATCTTTGATGTCTATCGACTGATCTTTCGCAGAAATCCTGCGAGCTTGTGGCTCGTTATACTGAGTTAGAGAATAAACATATCCAGCTCAAACTTGACTTGAAGCTTTGTCCAGGAGAACTTCACGAAGGCAAAGGAGGAAGCAAAAGGTATATTTGGTGAGAATCTTGACGACTGCCTTTATTTTTTTGTCCATTCCTGAGTCTGATCTCATTGTCACTTTGCAGATAAACTGAAGGAGGCTCTGAAGAAGAAGGACCTTGACCTCGCCGAGGCGCAGAAAGCGGCTTCGGACAAGACGAAGCTCGCAGAAGAAAAGCTGGCTTCAGTCGGCAAACTTGAAGAGGAGAATACCAATCTGAAAGCTGCTCTCGACGCGGCCAACAAGGAGGTCAGTCGTCTGAAGAATGACAAGATAGCCCTGAGTGACAAGGCTAGCGAATTGATGGGGAAGAAGAACGATCTGGAGTCTTATCTAGAAGGGCTCGCCAAGAAGTTATTCCTCATGCTTGAAGGTAATATTTTCTATCCGATTGACTTGTTATCGTCGACTCGTCATAGACCTGTTGGCTTAACTTCAAACTGTGCTTACAGAATTCTGTCAAAACTTCGAGGAGGAGATCAGTCGACTGGAGCCAAACTTGGACCCCATTAACTCTCCTGTGAAGGATGAGGCTGCTATGAACGTGTTACGACTGGAGTCTCGCGTTGCTGGAGTGGTTGACTACCTCGCTCGACTAAAGGTTGCGGTGTCGCGGATCGACACGACACTCTGGCCAAGAGAGACGCTTCACAATGACCTCGAGTCTTTAATGACTCGACTGAATGACGTTCCAGGTCGAATGCAGGAATGGAAGAAGTCATCTGCCAGGTGTGGTGCTGACTTTGCTCTGTCCCTGGTACGTGTTCACTGCAAGGATGCTCGAGAGGACAAGCTGGCGTCCATCAGAGTGGCCAATACCAAGAAGCATGACTACCAGTCTTTCATGGAGACCTTCATTGCTGCTGCCACTCGGATTGCTGATGGAATCGACCTGGACCAGTTTGTCGCGCCCTCCAGTCCTCCACCTCAGGAGTAAAAAACTTCTATGCTTCACCTTAAATTTACCTCGGTATGCCGAGTGGTTTTTGTAACCGATAAACTTTTACAGGCTTGACGCCTGCGCACTTCTGAATCCGTTATCTGAACTTTGCTTATCATTGAATATGCTTGCATTTGCCTTCGAGCGAATTTTCTTCTTCACTCGGAATATATTTTAATGCTTGAGACGCAGCTCTGAGGTGGTAAGCCCAGTCGACCTGCACTTCATCACTCTTGCAGGTAGGGGTGGAGCACAGATTGCAGCCGACCTGCGTCCTTGCGGGCCAAGATGGAATGCACGCTATATTTGTGGCGTAGCTCAAAAAGGATAAGGTAGCAGTCGACTTGCGCCTCGTCATCCTTGTAGAGCAGAATAGATTAAGTACTTAGGCGAGCACTGGGCTGCAGCTAAGCCCCCGAGTGGGAGGTTTGCTCTCCACTCGGTAGGATTTTAAACACTTAGGCGAGCACTGGGCTGCAGCTAAGCCCTCGAGTGGGAGGTTTGCTCTCCACTCGGTAGGATTTTCTATGGCGTAGCTCCAAAGGTGAAGGTAGCAGTCGACCTGCACCTCGTCGTCCTTGCAGAGCGCACGTTGTATTTGTGGCATAGCTCGGAAGGAGAAGTGATGCTGAGCATCCCTCGCTCATCCCCATGGACGTGCCTACATCTCCCTCAACACCACTTGGACCCATGATGATGAGGACATCAATACAATTGTTACACCCACAGTCCCTGCTGCTATACATACTGGACCAATTATTAGAGCTCGTGCACGCCAACTAAATTACCAGGTACTTTCGTTTCTTGGTAATGATTCTAATGTTCATGAGAATATGATGCTGCCTAAATTGGATACATTTGTTTTGCTTACAAATGAAGGGCCTAGCTTGGAGAAGGATGAACATTGGAGCAAGAACAAGCATGGAGATGATGGCATGCGCAAGGGGAACAAGAACGGAGTTACAAGTGATGATTTCAGGACTTTGAAGCCACCATAATGGGTGCATGAAGCCTTGGACGAAATATACAAGATGCCACTTCATAAATTTCGTCCCGAGGCTATTTTAGGTGCTGCGTCACCTTATTATTGGGCCAGGCCCATGTAATTTCGAAATACATAAGTATAGGCTATTTTTAGAGTCCGTATGTGTGGGGAAACAAGATATAGGGTTGATTTCGGACCCCTCCACCAAGGGCCACGAAATTCCCCCCTCTTCCTCCATATATACAGCCCTTAGGGCATCGTTTAGACTTTGGGATTTGTTTAGTTAAAAGTTTGCCTCCTGCTGTCACTAACATTTTGCAGGAGTTCGCTGACGTTTTTCCACAAGACGTGCCACCGGGATTACCGCCTATTCGAGGGATTGAGCATCAGATTGACTTAATTCCCGGTGCTTCACTGCCAAACCGTGCACCATACCGTACCAATCCAGAGGAGACGAAGGAGATTATGCGTCAAGTACAAGAGCTTCTCGACAAAGGTTATATACGCGAATCCCTTAGTCCTTGTGCTGTTCCTATTATTCTAGTGCCGAAAAAGGATGGTACATCACGTATGTGTGTTGATTGTAGAGGCATTAATAATATTACTATTCGTTATCGTCATCCTATTCCTAGGCTAGATGATATGCTTGATGAATTGAGTGGCTCTACAATATTCTCCAAAGTTGATTTGCGTAGTGGCTACCATCAAATTCGTATGAAATTGGGAGATGAATGGAAAACAGCATTTAAAACTAAGTTCGGATTATATGAGTGGTTATTCATGCCTTTTGGGTTAACTAATGCACCTAGTACTTTCATGAGATTAATGAACGAAGTTTTACGTGCTTTCATTGGACGATTTGTGGTAGTTTACTTTGATGACATATTGATTTATAGCAGATCTTTGGAAGAACATTTGGAACATTTACGTGCTGTTTTTATTGCTCTACGTGATGCACGTTTGTTCGGTAACCTTGGGAAGTGCACCTTTTGCACCGACCGAGTATCTTTTCTTGGCTATGTTGTTACTCCACAGGGAATTGAAGTTGATAAAGCCAAGATTGAAGCTATTGAGAGTTGGCCGCAGCCCAAAACGGTCACACAAGTGAGGAGTTTTCTTGGCCTCGCTGGATTCTATAGGCGTTTTGTGAGAGATTTCAGCACCATTGCTGCACCTCTCAATGAGCTTACAAAGAAAGATGTGCCTTTTCTTTGGGGTACCGCACAGGAAGAAGCCTTCACGGTATTGAAAGATACGTTGACACATGCTCCTTTACTCCAACTTCCTGATTTTAATAAGACTTTTGAGCTTGAATGTGATGCTAGTGGAATTGGATTAGGAGGTGTGTTATTACAAGATGGCAAACCTGTTGCATACTTTTCTGAAAAATTGAGTGGGCCTAGTCTGAATTATTCTACTTATGATAAAGAATTATATGCTCTTGTTCGGACTTTAGAAACATGGCAACATTATTTATGGCCCAAAGAATTTGTTATACATTCTGATCATGAATCTTTGAAACATATTAAAAGTCAAGCTAAACTGAATCATACACATGCTAAATGGGTTGAATTCATTGAGACTTTCCCTTATGTCATTAAACACAAGAAGGGAAAAGAAAATGTTATTGCTGATGCATTGTCTCGTCGCTATACTATGCTTTCACAACTTGACTTCAAAATATTTGGTTTGGAGACCATCAAAGATCAATATGTGCATGATGCTGATTTTAAAGATGTAATGCAGAATTGTAAAGAAGGAAGAATGTGGAACAAGTTTGTTGTTAACGATGGATTTGTGTTTCGTGCTAACAAGCTATGCATTCCAGCTAGCTCCGTTCGTCTTTTGTTGTTGCAGGAGGCGCATGGAGGAAGATTAATGGGACACTTTGGCGTGAAGAAGACGGAGGACGTACTTGCTACACATTTCTTTTGGCCAAAGATGAGACGGGATGTTGAGCATTTTATTGCTCGCTGCACTACATGTCAAAAAGCTAAGTCACGACTCAATCCTCATGGTTTATATATGCCTTTGCCTGTACCTAGTGTTCCTTGGGAGGATATATCTATGGACTTTGTTTTAGGTTTACCTTGAACAAAGAAGGGGAGGGATAGCATATTTGTTGTCGTGGATAGATTCTCGAAAATGGCACACTTTATACCATGTCATAAAAGCGATGATGTTGTTAATGTTGCTGATTTGTTCTTTCGTGAAATTATTCGCTTGCATGGTGTGCCAAATACTATTGTTTCAGATCGTGATACTAAATTTCTTAGCCACTTTTGGAGATGTTTATGGGCTAAGTTGGGGACTAAACTGCTTTTTAGTACTACTTGTCACCCCCAAACTGATGGACAAACTGAAGTAGTCAATAGAACGTTGTCTACTATGCTTAGGGCTGTTTTGAAGAATAATAAGAAAATGTGGGAGGAATGCTTGCCTCATATTGAATTTTCTTATAATCGTTCATTGCATTCTACTACTAAGATGTGCCCTTTTGAAGTTGTGTATGGTTTCCTACGTCGTGCACCTATTGATTTGTTGCCTCTTCCATCTTCGGAGAAGGTTAATTTTGATGCTAAACAACGTGCTGAATTGATTTTAAAAATGCATGAGTTAACTAAGGAAAACATTGAGCGCATGAATGCTAAATATAAACTTGCTGGAGATAAGGGTAGAAAACATGTTGTGTTTGCACCTGGAGATCTTGTTTGGTTACATTTGCGTAAGGATAGATTTCCTGATTTGCGCAAATCAAAGTTAATGCCACGTGCTGATGGTCCCTTTAAGGTGTTAGAGAAAATAAATGATAATGCATATAAACTTGAGCTGCCTGCAGATTTTGGGGTTAGTCCCACTTTTAACATTGCAGATTTGAAGCCTTATTTGGGTGAGGAAGATGAACTTCCGTCGAGGACGACTTCATTTCAAGAAGGGGAGGATGATGAGGACATCAATACAATTGTTACAGCCACAACCCCTGCTGCTATACATACTGGACCAATTACTAGAGCTCGTGCACGCCAACTAAATTACCAGGTACTTTCGTTTCTTGGTAATGATTCTAATGTTCATGAGAATATGATGCTGCCTAAATTGGATACATTTGTTTTGCTTACAAATGAAGGGCCTAGCTTGGAGAAGGATGAACATTGGAGCCAGAACAAGCATGGAGATGATGGCATGCGCAAGGGAAACAAGAACAGAGTTACAAGTGATGATTTCAGGACTTTGAAGCCACCATAATGGGTGCATGAAGCCTTGGACGAAATATACAAGATGCCACTTCATAAATTTCGTCCCGAGGCTATTTTAGGTGCTGCGTCACCTTATTATTGGGCCAGTCCCATGTAATTTCGAAATACATAAGTATAGGCTATTTTTAGAGTCCGTATGTGTGGGGAAACAAGAGATGGGGTTGATTTCGGACCCCTCCACCAAGGGCCACGAAATTCCCCCCCTCTTCCTCCATATATACAGCCCTTAGGGCATCGTTTAGACTTTGGGTTTTGTTTAGATTAAAAGTTCGCCATAGCTGCAACTTCGCGTACTTCGTTTGTGTTCAACGACCAGACAAAGGCGTCACAGAACCCCACCTTGATCAATAAAGCTTTCATCTTATATTCGCAATATCCAGATTGCAATCTCAGTTTCTTGCTTGTTCTTCGTTTGCTCGCAGGAAACAGACCCTCGTGGTCAGGTTGATCGTGCTCCGGCGTGGTCAATAACCTCTCGGAGTTGGTTTAGCGATTGCTAAGGCGCGACGTCCTCGCACGTTCGTAGTCGGATCGTCAAAGTCGACTTCCACCAAAGCGATATCCATCATCTCATCGAAAGACGGGACACCTTAGCCTCTATCAAGTGGTATCAGATTTCCAGGTTGCTCGGTGAGATTTTACAGTTTTTTGTAGTTTAGATCGAGTCTGTTCTTCATACCTACAGTCCATGAAAAAGCCACAAAAAAAATTTAGGGTTAGTTCATCATATCCGAAACAATCTGAGCCTTTGCATAATCTTTTTAGGGTTTTGCTTTGTTGAATTCGCGGTTGCATCGTCGGTCTAGTTGCTGGTCTTAGAGTCTAGTCTTTTAGAGTTTCGAGTTCTGGTCATAAGTTGTCACGCCGCCGCCGCACCATCATCATCGCCCCTGCCATCTACCACCACCGCTCAGAATCCGTATCCATATACCACCACCAATCCGTGCCCATATACCACCACCGATCCATATCCATATACTACCACCGCTACCACCACCGCTGCCATATACCACCACCATATATCCACCACCAATCCGAGTTCCTTGCTTATTAGGTTTGTTTTCGGGATCCATCTAGATTCCGATTCGTGTTTCCTTGCCGGAGTAGGTTTCGGAAAAAAAAAAGAGTCGGGTAGCCACGCTCCGTTTAGGCCCAAAATTTTTCGAAAACGCATTTTTCGAAAAATTTTCTGGCTATCCTATTTTTAGGTGTTTCTGAGTGTTTTGAGACAGGTGCCATTATTGGAAGTTTTTTTTGACCCGTTTCCAGATTTTGGGTCCGGGCAGTCGAAAAAAAAAATTTTGGTCGAAAAAAAAAATTTCGTGCCCATCCTGTCAGTTTGAGCTAGGAAGAGTTTTGAGACACTCACCATTATAGTGATTTTTCGCAAAAAAAAGCAGCGCAAAAAAAAAGAGCGCAAAAAAAAAGAGCGAAGAAAAATTCAGAGTGTGCTTTTCCCTTGTTTACGTGCCGCGCCGTGATTTTGTTGGTGTTCTAGGCTCGCGTCTCTAGCACAGTCTAGCCTAGGACCAGCACAGTACCGTCGTTGAGCGTTTATTCAACTTTGCATCTCTGAATTGATTATTGCTGACCCTTTTTGCTACCATACTATAAGCCTTCCCAGCTCCACATACATCTACGTCGTGCGTTTGACTCTCCCTGGTAATCGCTCTATCCAAGCTTTGAGAGTTGTGACTACAACGGTTGCCGATCACCGCCTGTTGCTGGGTAAGAACTGGTAAGAATTTGAGTTTTGCTTGACGGATTTCTGACACCACCCACCACCACTTGTTCGTAGTCTGTAGGATCATATTCTTGTGTGTTTCTATTGCTGCTAACCATGCCAGGATCACAAGCCGACGAGATTGACTGGGAGAATTTATCGAACAAGGAGCTTCATGATAAGTTTCAGCAAATGATGACTGAACAGGTGCAAGATGTGTTGAACAATTTTGAAGAGGCCATGGAGAAGATCACTGGCCTTGAGAAGACGTTCGAAACAAAGCTCGATAACAAATTTAATGAATTGCTCGCGCGTCTTCCACCACCACCACCCGCTGCACCTAACGCACCTCTCCAACAACAACAACAACAACGACTACCTCCACGTCACGAAATAGACCTTCGCCGAGCGAGCCGTGTTCCTCTTGCGTTTGGCCAAACTGTTGGTGCTGCTGTTGATACTTCTGTGGCTCCTGCTACTGCTGTTGCTGGTACCCATGAGGATGATGAGTATGCGGGCGATTATGAGGATGAGGTTGATCAAATCAGATCTACGAGCAGCCACCAGCACCACCACCAGCAGGTCGACCTCAGGTATATATTCGTAATGGTAGGCCTGCACCACCACCTCAGGTACGCGATGATGTCCATATTCCTAAACTGAAATTGAATATTCCACCATTTGAGGGTAGATATGTTCCTGATATATATCTTACTTGGGAGTTAGAAACTGAACAACGATTTACATGTTTACAATATCCTGAGGAGAGACGAGTTGCTGCTGCTGTTTGTGCTTTCACTAGTTTTGCATGTGTATGGTGGTCTGAACATTGTAGATTATAAGCTATTCCAACTACTAGGGCTGCTTTGAAAGCTGCTATGCGTACGCGTTGGGTTCCACCATATTATCAACGTGAATTGCTTCAAAAATTGCAGCGTTTAAGACAAGGGAAAAATTCTGTAGAAGAATATTATCAGGAATTACAAACTGGCATGATTAGATGTGGTATTGTTGAGGAGAATGAAGCTATGCTTGCACGTTTTCTGGGTGGATTAAATAGAGAGATTCAGACCATTCTAAACTATAAGGAGTATACTAATATCACTCGTTTATTCCATCTTGCTTGTAAAGCTGAACGTGAAGTGCAGGATCGACAAGCATTGGGGCGAACTAACTTTTCTGCAGGCCGACCTTCATCATGGACACCACGTGCATCTTCTACTTCAACTGCACCAGCACCTCCATCCGGTGCCACCTCCAGCCGTGATACAAGAAAACAGGCACAACCACCATTATCTGCCAGGAGCGCACCTGCGGGGCCTGCACAACGTTCTTCTTCTTCCATGGCATCAACAGGGCACACAAGTGATATTATTTGTCGTCGTTGTAAGGGAGGAGGTCATTACGCGAGGGAATGCAAATCTCCGCGTGTGATGATTGCTACCGCGGATGGTGGATATGAGTCCGCTAGTGACTATGATGAGGAGACATTGGCTCTTATTACACGTGAAGAACATGGTGGAGATGATTCTGATCATGAGACGCAATACATGGCTCCTGAAGACGCTGACAGGTATGAATGTTTAGTTGCTCAACGTGTTTTGAGTGTGCAGGTCACACAAGCTGAGCAAAATCAGAGGCACAATTTGTTCCATACCAAGGGAGTTGTGAAGGAACGTTCTGTGCGCGTCATCATAGACGGAGGGAGCTGCAACAACTTGGCTAGGATGGAGATGGTGGAGAAGCTTTCTCTCACCACAAGACCACATCCACATCCTTACTACATCCAATGGTTCAACAACAGCGGCAAGGTTAAGGTAACACGTACTGTTCATGTGCATTTTAGTATCTCTACATATGCTGATTATGTTGATTGTGATGTGGTACCTATGCAAGCATGTTCCTTATTACTTGGTAGACCATGGCAATTTGATAAAAATTCTGTACACCATGGTAGAAACAATCACTATACTCTTGTTCATAAGGATAAAAATATTACTTTGCTTCCTATGACTCCTGATTCCATTTTGAAAGATGATATTAATAGAGCTAATAAAGCAAAACAGGAGACGAATAAGAGTGAAAATCAGATTGTGGCAAAAGAATTTGAGCAACAAATGAAGCCTAATAATAAACCATCTAGTGTTGCTTCTGAAATTAAATTGAAAAGTGCATGTTTATTTGCCACCAAATCCGATATTGATGAGCTAGATTTCAGCAAATCTGTTTGCTATGCTTTTGTGTGCAAAGAGGCATTATTCTCATTCGAGGACGTGCCTTCCTCTTTGCCTCCTGCTGTCACTAACATTTTGCAGGAGTTCGCTAACGTCTTTCCACAAGACGTGCCACTGGGATTACCGCCTATTCGAGGGATTGAGCATCAGATTGACTTAATTCCCGGTGCTTCACTGCCAAACCGTGCACCATACCGTACCAATCCAGAGGAGACGAAGGAGATTATGCGTCAAGTACAAGAGCTTCTCGACAAAGGTTATATACGCGAATCCCTTAGTCCTTGTGCTGTTCCTATTATTCTAGTGCCGAAAAAGGATGGTACATCACGTATGTGTGTTGATTGTAGAGGCATTAATAATATTACTATTCGTTATCGTCATCCTATTCCTAGGCTAGATGATATGCTTGATGAATTGAGTGGCTCTACAATATTCTCCAAATTTGATTTACGTAGTGGATACCATCAAATTCGTATGAAATTGGGAGATGAATGGAAAACAGCATTCAAAACTAAGTTTGGATTATATGAGTGGTTAGTCATGCCTTTTGGGTTAACTAATGCACCTAGTACTTTCATGAGATTAATGAACGAAGTTTTACGTGCTTTCATTGGACGATTTGTGGTAGTTTACTTTGATGACATATTGATTTATAGCAGATCTTTGGAAGAACATTTGGAACATTTACGTGCTGTTTTTATTGCTCTACGTGATGCACGTTTGTTTGGTAACCTTGGGAAGTGCACCTTTTGCACCGACCGAGTATCTTTTCTTGGCTATGTTGTTACTCCACAGGGAATTGAAGTTGATAAAGCCAAGATTGAAGCTATTGAGAGTTGGCCGCAAGCCAAAACGGTCACACAAGTGAGGAGTTTTCTTGGCCTCGCTGGATTCTATAGGCGTTTTGTGAGAGATTTCAGCACCATTGCTGCACCTCTCAATGAGCTTACAAAGAAAGATGTGCCTTTTCTTTGGGGTACCGCACAGGAAGAAGCCTTCACGGTATTGAAAGATAAGTTGACACATGCTCCTTTACTCCAACTTCCTGATTTTAATAAGACTTTTGAGCTTGAATGTGATGCTAGTGAAATTGGATTAGGAGGTGTGTTATTACAAGATGGCAAACCTGTTGCATACTTTTCTGAAAAATTGAGTGGGCCTAGTCTGAATTATTCTACTTATGATAAAGAATTATATGCTCTTGTTCGGACTTTAGAAACATGGCAACATTATTTATGGCCCAAAGAATTTGTTATACATTCTGATCATGAATCTTTGAAACATATTAAAAGTCAAGCTAAACTGAATCGTAGACATGCTAAATGGGTTGAATTCATTGAGACTTTCCCTTATGTCATTAAACACAAGAAGGGAAAAGAAAATGTTATTGCTGATGCATTGTCTCGTCGCTATACTATGCTTTCACAACTTGACTTCAAAATATTTGGTTTGGAGACCATCAAAGATCAATATGTGCATGATGCTGATTTTAAAGATGTAATGCAGAATTGTAAAGAAGGAAGAATGTGGAACAAGTTTGTTGTTAACGATGGATGTGTGTTTCGTGCTAACAAGCTATGCATTCCAGCTAGCTCCGTTCGTCTTTTGTTGTTGCAGGAGGCGCGTGGAGGAGGATTAATGGGACACTTTGGCGTGAAGAAGACGGAGGACGTACTTGCTACACATTTCTTTTGGCCAAAGATGAGACGGGATGTTGAGCGTTTTATTGCTCGCTGCACTACATGTCAAAAAGCTAAGTCACGACTCAATCCTCATGGTTTATATATGCCGTTGCCTGTACCTAGTGTTCCTTGGGAGGATATATCTATGGACTTTGTTTTAGGTTTACCTCGAACAAAGAAGGGGAGGGATAGCATATTTGTTGTCGTGGATAGATTCTCGAAAATGGCACACTTTATACCATGTCATAAAAGCGATGATGCTGTTAATGTTGCTGATTTGTTCTTTCGTGAAATTATTCGCTTGCATGGTGTGCCAAATACTATTGTTTCAGATCGTGATACTAAATTTCCTAGCCACTTTTGGAGATGTTTATGGGCTAAGTTGGGGACTAAACTGCTTTTTAGTACTACTTGTCACCCCCAAACTGATGGACAAACTGAAGTAGTCAATAGAACGTTGTCTACTATGCTTAGGGCTGTTTTGAAGAATAATAAGAAAATGTGGGAGGAATGCTTGCCTCATATTGAATTTGCTTATAATCGTTCATTGCATTCTACTACTAAGATGTGCCCTTTTGAAGTTGTGTATGGTTTCCTACCTCGTGCACCTATTGATTTGTTGCCTCTTCCATCTTCGGAGAAGGTTAATTTTGATGCTAAACAACGTGCTGAATTGATTTTAAAAATGCATGAGTTAACTAAGGAAAACATTGAGCGTATGAATGCTAAATATAAACTTGCTGGAGATAAGGGAAAACATTGAGCGTATGAATGCTAAATATAAACATTGAGCGTATGAATGCATGTTGTGTTTGCACCTGGAGATCTTGTTTGGTTACATTTGCGTAAGGATAGATTTCCTGATTTGCGCAAATCAAAGCTAATGCCACGTGCTGATGGTCCCTTTAAGGTGTTAGAGAAAATAAATGATAATGCATATAAACTTGAGCTGCCTGCAGATTTTGGGGTTAGTCCCACTTTTAACATTGCAGATTTGAAGCCTTATTTGGGTGAGGAAGATGGACTTCCGTCGAGGACGACTTCATTTCAAGAAGGGGAGGATGATGAGGACATCAATACAATTGTTACACCCACAGCCCCTGCTGCTATACATACTGGACCAATTACTAGAGCTCGTGCACGCCAACTAAATTACCAGGTACTTTCGTTTCTTGGTAATGATTCTAATGTTCATGAGAATATGATGCTGCCTAAATTGGGTACATTTGTTTTGCTTACAAATGAAGGGCCTAGCTTGGAGAAGGATGAACATTGGAGCAAGAACAAGCATGGAGATGATGGCATGCGCAAGGGGAACAAGAACGGAGTTACAAGTGATGATTTCAGGACTTTGAAGCCACCATAATGGGTGCATGAAGCCTTGGACGAAATATACAAGATGCCACTTCATAAATTTCGTCTCGAGGCTATTTTAGGTGCTGCGTCACCTTATTATTGGGCCAGGCCCATGTAATTTCGAAATACATAAGTATAGGCTATTTTTAGAGTCCGTATGTGTGGGGAAACAAGAGATAGGGTTGATTTCGGACCCCTCCACCAAGGGCCAGGAAATTTCCCCCTCTTCCTCCATATATACAACCCTTAGGGCATCGTTTAGACTTTGGGTTTTGTTTAGATTAAAAGTTCGCCATAGCTGCAACTTCGCGTACTTCGTTTGTGTTCAACGACCAGACAAAGGCGTCACAGAACCCCACCTTGATCAATAAAGCTTTCACCTTATATTAGCAATATCCAGATTGCAATCTTAGTTTCTTGCTTGTTCTTCGTTTGCTCGCAGGAAACAGACCCTCGTGGTCAGGTTGATCGTGCTCCGGCGTGGTCAATAACCTCTCGGAGTTGGTTTAGCGATTGCTAAGGCGTGACGTCCTCGCACGTTCGTAGTCGGATCGTCAAAGTCGACTTCCACCAAAGTGATATCCATCATCTCATCGAAAGACGGGACACCTTTGCCTCTATCATACGGTATGGTGCACGGTTTGGCAGTGAAGCACCGGGAATTAAGTCAATCTGATGCTCAATCCCTCAAATAGGCGGTAATCCCGGTGGCACGTCTTGTGGAAAGACGTCAGCAAACTCCTGCAAAATGTTAGTGACAGCAGGAGGCAAAGAGGAAGGCACGTCCTCGAATGAAAATAATGCCTCTTTGCACACAAAAGCATAGCAAACAGATTTGCTGAAATCTAGCTCATCAATATCAGATTTGGTGGCAAATAAACATGCACTTTTCAATTTAATTTCAGAAGCAACACTAGATGGTTTATTATTAGGCTTCATTTGTTGCTCAAATTCTTTTGCCACAATCTGATTTTCACTCTTATTCGTCTCCTGTTTTGCTTTATTAGCTCTATTAATATCATCTTTCAAAATGGAATCAGGAGTCATAGGAAGCAAAGTAATATTTTTATCCTTATGAACAAGAGTATAGTGATTGTTTCTACCATGGCGTACAGAATTTTTATCAAATTGCCATGGTCTACCAAGTAATAAGGAACATGCTTGCATAGGTACCACATCACAATCAACATAATCAGCATATGTAGAGATACTAAAATGCACACGAACAGTACGTGTTACCTTAACCTTGCCGCTGTTGTTGAACCATTGGATGTAGTAAGGATGTGGATGTGGTCTTGTGGTGAGAGAAAGCTTCTCCACCATCTCCATGCTAGCCAAGTTGTTGCAGCTCCCTCCGTGATAGAGGCAAAGGTGTCCCGTCTTTCGATGAGATGGTGGATTTCGCTTTGGTGGAAGTCGACTTTGACGATCCGACTACGAACGTGCGAGGACGTCGCGCCTTAGCAATCGCTAAACCAACTCCGAGAGGTTATTGACCACGCCGGAGCACGATCAACCTGACCACGAGGGTCTGTTTCCTGCGAGCAAACGAAGAACAAGCAAGAAACTAAGATTGCAATCTGGATATTGCGAATATAAGATGAAAGCTTTATTGATCAAGGTGGGGTTCTGTGACGTCTTTGTCTGGTCGTTGAACACAAACGAAGTACGCGAAGTTGCAGCTATGGCGAACTTTTAATCTAAACAAAACCCAAAGTCTAAACGATGCCCTAAGGGCTGTATATATGGAGGAAGAGGGGGGAATTTCGTGGCCCTTGGTGGAGGAGTCCGAAATCAACCCTATCTCTTGTTTCCCCACACATACGGACTCTAAAAATAGCCTATACTTATGTATTTCGAAATTACATGGGCCTGGCCCAATAATAAGGTGACACAGCACCTAAAATAGCCTCGGGACGAAATTTATGAAGTGGCATCTTGTATATTTCGTCCAAGGCTTCATGCACCCATTATGGTGGCTTCAAAGTCCTGAAATCATCACTTGTAACTCCATTCTTGTTCCCCTTGCGCATGCCATCATCTCCATGCTTGTTCTTGCTCCAATGTTCATCCTTCTCCAAGCTAGGCCCTTCATTTGTAAGCAAAACAAATGTATCCAATTTAGGCAGCATCATATTCTCATGAACATTAGAATCATTACCAAGAAACGAAAGTACCTGGTAATTTAGTTGGCGTGCACGAGCTCTAGTAATTGGTCCAGTATGTATAGCAGCAGGGGCTGTGGGTGTAACAATTGTATTGATGTCCTCATCAATGTGCCTTTTGTTTGGGGTACCGCACAGGAAGAAGCCTTCACGGTATTGAAAGATAAGTTGACACATGCTCCTTTACTCCAACTTCCTGATTTTAATAAGACTTTTGAGCTTGAATGTGATGCTAGTGGAATTGGATTAGGAGGTGTGTTATTACAAGATGGCAAACCTGTTGCATACTTTTCTGAAAAATTGAGTGGGCCTAGTCTGAATTATTCTACTTATGATAAAGAATTATATGCTCTTGTTCGGACTTTAGAAACATGGCAACATTATTTATGGCCCAAAGAATTTGTTATACATTCTGATCATGAATCTTTGAAACATATTAAAAGTCAAGCTAAACTGAATCGTAGACATGCTAAATGGGTTGAATTCATTGAGACTTTCCCTTATGTCATTAAACACAAGAAGGGAAAAGAAAATGTTATTGCTCATGCATTGTCTCGTCGCTATACTATGCTTTCACAACTTGACTTCAAAATATTTGGTTTGGAGACCATCAAAGATCAATATGTGCATGATGCTGATTTTAAAGATGTAATGCAGAATTGTAAAGAAGGAAGAATGTGGAACAAGTTTGTTGTTAACGATGGATTTGTGTTTCGTGCTAACAAGCTATGCATTCCAGCTAGCTCCGTTCGTCTTTTGTTGTTGCAGGAGGCGCATGGAGGAGGATTAATGGGACACTTTGGCGTGAAGAAGACGGAGGACGTACTTGCTACACATTTCTTTTGGCCAAAAATGAGACGGGATGTTGAGCGTTTTATTGCTCGCTGCACTACATGTCAAAAAGCTAAGTCACGACTCAATCCTCATGGTTTATATATGCCTTTGCCTGTACCTAGTGTTCCTTGGGAGGATATATCTATGGACTTTGTTTTAGGTTTACCTCGAACAAAGAAGGGGAGGGATAGTATATTTGTTGTCGTGGATAGATTCTCGAAAATGGCACACTTTATACCATGTCATAAAAGCGATGATGCTGTTAATGTTGCTGATTTGTTCTTTCGTGAAATTATTTGCTTACATGGTGTGCCAAATACTATTGTTTCAGATCATGATACTAAATTTCTTAGCCACTTTTGGAGATGTTTATGGGCTAAGTTGGGGACTAAACTGCTTTTTAGTACTACTTGTCACCCCCAAACTGATGGACAAACTGAAGTAGTCAATAGAATGTTGTCTACTATGCTTAGGGCTGTTTTGAAGAATAATAAGAAAATGTGGGAGGAATGCTTGCCTCATATTGAATTTGCTTATAATCGTTCATTGCATTCTACTACTAAGATGTGCCCTTTTGAAGTTGTGTATGGTTTCGTACCTCGTGCGCCTATTGATTTGTTGCCTCTTCCATCTTCGGAGAAGGTTAATTTTGATGCTAAACAACGTGCTGAATTGATTTTAAAAATGCATGAGTTAACTAAGGAAAACATTGAGCGCATGAATGCTAAATATAAACTTGCTGGAGATAAGGGTAGAAAACATGTTGTGTTTGCACCTGGAGATCTTGTTTGGTTACATTTGCGTAAGGATAGATTTCCTGATTTGCGCAAATCAAAGTTAATGCCACGTGCTGATGGTCCCTTTAAGGTGTTAGAGAAAATAAATGATAATGCATATAAACTTGAGCTGCCTGCAGATTTTGGGGTTAGTCCCACTTTTAACATTGCAGATTTGAAGCCTTATGTGGGTGAGGAAAATGAACTTCTGTCGAGGACGACTTCATTTCAAGAAGGGGAGGATGATGAGGACATCAATACAATTGTTACACCCACAGCCCCTGCTGCTATACATACTGGACCAATTACTAGAGCTCGTGCACGCCAACTAAATTACCAGGTACTTTCGTTTCTTGGTAATGATTCTAATGTTCATGAGAATATGATGCTGCCTAAATTGGATACATTTGTTTTGCTTACAAATGAAGGGCCTAGCTTGGAGAAGGATGAACATTGGAGCAAGAACAAGCATGGAGATGATGGCATGCGCAAGGGGAACAAGAACGGAGTTACAAGTGATGATTTCAGGACTTTGAAGCCACCATAATGGGTGCATGAAGCCTTGGACGAAATATACAAGATGCCACTTCATAAATTTCGTCTCGAGGCTATTTTAGGTGCTGCGTCACCTTATTATTGGGCCAGGCCCATGTAATTTCGAAATACATAAGTATAGGCTATTTTTAGAGTCCGTATGTGTGGGGAAACAAGAGATAGGGTTGATTTCGGACTCCTCCACCAAGGGCCACGAAATTCCCCCCTCTTCCTCCATATATACAGCCCTTAGGGCATCGTTTAGACTTTGGGATTTGTTTAGTTAAAAGTTAGCCAACGCAACTTCGTGTACTTCGTTTGTGTCCAACGACCAGACCAAGACCGCTTTCGGATCCCCACCTTTATCAATACTTTATACATATTTGCAATATTCAGATTGCTTTTATCATATTCTTGCTCGTTCTTCGATTGCTTGCAGGAATAGACCTTCGTGGTCAGGTTGATCGTGCACCGGCGTGGTCAATAACCTCTGGAGATTGGTTTAGCGATTGCTAAGGCGCAACGTCGTGCACGTTTGTAGTCGGATCGTCAAAGTCGTCTCCACCAAATCGATAGTTACCATCTCATCGAAAGATCGGGACACCCCGCCTCTATCATGTGCCCTGTTGATGCCATGGAAGAAGAAGAACGCTGTGCAGGACCCGCAGGTGCGCTCTTGGAAGATAATGGTGGTTGTGCCTGTTTTCTTGTATCACGGCTGGAGGTGGCACCGGATGGAGGTGCTGGTGCAGTTGAAGTAGAAGATGCACGTGGTGTCCATGATGAAGGTCGGCCTGCAGAAAAGTTAGTTCGCCCCAATGCTTGTCGATCCTGCACTTCACGTTCAGCTTTACAAGCAAGATGGAATAAACGAGTGATATTAGTATACTCCTTATAGTCTAGAATGGTCTGAATCTCTCTATTTAATCCAACCAGAAAACGTGCAAGCATAGCTTCATTCTCCTCAACAATACCACATCTAATCATGCCAGTTTGTAATTCCTGATAATATTCTTCTACAGAATTTTTTCCTTGTCTTAAACGCTGCAATTTTTGAAGCAATTCACGTTGATAATATGGTGGAACCCAACGCGTACGCATAGCAGTTTTCAAAGCAGCCCAAGTAGTTGGAATAGGATACAATCTACAATGTTCAGACCACCATACACATGCAAAACTAGTGAAAGCACAAACAGCAGCAGCAACTCGTCTCTCCTCAGGATATTGTAAACATGTAAATCGTTGTTCAGTTTCTAACTCCCAAGTAAGATATATATCAGGAACATATCTACCCTCAAATGGTGGAATATTCAATTTCAGTTTAGGAATATGGACATCATCTCGTACCTGAGGTGGTGGTGCAGGCCTACCATTACGAATATATACCTGAGGTCGACCTGCTAGTGGTGGTGCTGGTGGCTGCTCGTAGATCTGATTTTGATCAACCTCATCCTCATAATCGCCCGCATACTCATCATCCTCCTGGGTACGAGCAACAGCAGTAGCAGGAGCCACAGAAGTATCAACAGCAGCACCAACAGTTTGGCCAAACGCAAGAGGAACACGGCTTGCTCGGCGAAGGTCTATTTCGCGACGTGGAGGTAGACGTTGTTGTTGTTGTTGGAGAGGTGCGTTAGGTGCAGCGGGTGGTGGTGGTGGAAGACGCGCGAGCAATTCATTAAATCTGTTATCGAGCTTTGTTTCGAACGTCTTCTCAAGGCCAGTGATCTTCTCCATGGCCTCTTCAAAATTGTTCAGCACATCTTGCACCTGTTCAGTCATCATTTGCTGAAACTTATCATGAAGCTCCTTGTTCGATAAATTCTCCCAGTCAATCTCGTCGGCTTGTGATCCTGGCATGGTTAGCAGCAATAGAAATACACAAGAATATGATCCTACAGACTACGAACAAGTGGTGGTGGTGGGTGTCACAAATCCGTCAAGCAAAACTCAAATTCTTACCAGTTCTTACCCAGCAACAGGCGGTGATCGGCAACCGTTGTAGTCAAAACTCTCAAAGCTTGACTCTCCCTGGTAATCGCTCTATCCAAGCTTTGAGAGTTTTTGACTACAACGGTTGCCGATCACCGCCTGCTGCTGGGTAAGAACTGGTAAGAATTTGAGATTTGCTTGACGGATTTGTGATACACCACCACCACTTCTTAGTAGTCTGTAGGATCATATTCTTGTGTGTTTCTATTGCTGCTAACCATGCCAGGATCACAAGCCGACGAGATTGACTGGGAGAACTTATCGAACAAGGAGCTTCATGATAAGTTTCAGCAAATGATGACTGAACAGGTACAAGATGTGCTGAACAATTTTGAAGAGGCCATGGAGAAGATCACTGGCCTTGAGAAGACGTTCGAAACAAAGCTCGATAACAGATTTAATGAATTGCTCGCGCGTCTTCCACCACCACCACCCGCTGCACCTAACGCACCTCTCCAACAACAACAACAACGACTACCTCCACGTCGCGAAATAGACCTTCGCCGAGCGAGCCGTGTTCCTCTTGCGTTTGGCCAAACTGTTGGTGCTGCTGTTGATACTTCTGTGGCTCCTGCTACTGCTGTTGCTGGTACCCAGGAGGATGATGAGTATGCGGGCGATTATGAGGATGAGGTTGATCAAAATCAGATCTACGAGCAGCCACCAACACCACCACCAGCAGGTCGACCTCAGGTATATATTCGTAATGGTAGGCCTGCACCACCACCTCAGGTACGAGATGATGTCCATATTCCTAAACTGAAATTGAATATTCCACCATTTGAGGGTAGATATGTTCCTGATATATATCTTACTTGGGAGTTAGAAACTGAACAACGATTTACATGTTTACAATATCCTGAGGAGAGACGAGTTGCTGCTGCTGTTTGTGCTTTCACTAGTTTTGCATGTGTATGGTGGTCTGAACATTGTAGATTTTATCCTATTCCAACTACTTGGGCTGCTTTGAAAACTGCTATGCGTACGCGTTGGGTTCCACCATATTATCAACGTGAATTGCTTCAAAAATTGCAGCGTTTAAGACAAGGAAAAAATTCTGTAGAAGAATATTATCAGGAATTACAAACTGGCATGATTAGATGTGGTATTGTTGAGGAGAATGAAGCTATGCTTGCACGTTTTCTGGGTGGATTAAATAGAGAGATTCAGACCATTCTAGACTATAAGGAGTATACTAATATCACTCGTTTATTCCATCTTGCTTGTAAAGCTGAACGTGAAGTGCAGGATCGACAAGCATTGGGGCGAACTAACTTTTCTGCAGGCCGACCTTCATCATGGACACCACATGCATCTTCTACTTCAACTGCACCAGCACCTCCATCAGGTGCCACCTCCAGCCGTGATACAAGAAAACAGGCACAACCACCATTATCTGCCAGGAGCGCACCTGCGGGGCCTGCACAACGTTCTTCTTCTTCCATGGCATCAACAGGGCACACAAGTGATATTATTTGTCGTCGTTGTAAGGGAGGAGGTCATTACGCGAGGGAATGCAAATCTCCGCGTGTGATGATTGCTACCGCGGATGGTGGATATGAGTCCGCTAGTGACTATGATGAGGAGACATTGGCTCTTATTACACGTGAAGAACATGGTGGAGATGATTCTGATCATGAGACGCAATACATGGCTCCTGAAGACGCTGACAGGTATGAATGTTTAGTTGCTCAACGTGTTTTGAGTGTGCAGATCACACAAGCTGAGCAAAATCAGAGGCACAATTTGTTCCATACCAAGGGAGTTGTGAAGGAACGTTCTGTGCGCGTCATCATAGACGGAGGGAGCTGCAACAACTTGGCTAGCATGGAGATGGTGGAGAAGCTTTCTCTCACCACAAGACCACATCCACATCCTTACTACATCCAATGGTTCAACAACAGCGGCAAGGTTAAGGTAACATGTACTGTTCGTGTGCATTTTAGTATCTCTACATATGCTGATTATGTTGATTGTGATGTGGTACCTATGCAAGCATGTTCCGTATTACTTGGTAGACCATGGCAATTTGATAAAAATTCTGTACACCATGGTAGAAACAATCACTATACTCTTGTTCATAAGGATAAAAATATTACTTTGCTTCCTATGACTCCTGATTCCATTTTGAAAGATGATATTAATAGAGCTAATAAAGCAAAACAGGAGACGAATAAGAGTGAAAATCAGATTGTGGCAAAAGAATTTGAGCAACAAATGAAGCCTAATAATAAACCATCTAGTGTTGCTTCTGAAATTAAATTGAGAAGTGCATGTTTATTTTCCACCAAATCTGATATTGATGAGCTAGATTTCAGCAAATCTGTTTGCTATGCTTTTGTGTGCAAAGAGGCATTATTTTCATTCGAGGACGTGCCTTCCTCTTTGCCTCCTGCTGTCACTAACATTTTGCAGGAGTTCGCTGACGTCTTTCCACAAGACGTGCCACCGGGATTACCGCCTATTCGAGGGATTGAGCATCAGATTGACTTAATTCCCGGTGCTTCACTGCCAAACCGTGCACCATACCGTACCAATCCAGAGGAGACGAAGGAGATTATGCGTCAAGTACAAGAGCTTCTCGACAAAGGTTATATACGCGAATCCCTTAGTCCTTGTGTTGTTCCTATTATTCTAGTGCCGAAAAAGGATGGTACATCACGTATGTGTGTTGATTGTAGAGGCATTAATAATATTACTATTCGTTATCGTCATCACGTATGTCCTAGGCTAGATGATATGCTTGATGAATTGAGTGGCTCTACAATATTCTCCAAAGTTGATTTGCGTAGTGGCTACCATCAAATTCGTATGAAATTGGGAGATGAATGGAAAACAGCATTTAAAACTAAGTTTGGATTATATGAGTGGTTAGTCATGCCTTTTGGGTTAACTAATGCACCTAGTACTTTCATGAGATTAATGAACGAAGTTTTACGTGCTTTCATTGGACGATTTGTGGTAGTTTACTTTGATGACATATTGATTTATAGCAGATCTTTGGAAGAACATTTGGAACATTTACGTGTTGTTTTTATTGCTCTACGTGATGCACGTTTGTTTGGTAACCTTGGGAAGTGCACCTTTTGCACCGACCGAGTATCTTTTCTTGGCTATGTTGTTACTCCACAGGGAATTGAAGTTGATAAAGCCAAGATTGAAGCTATTGAGAGTTGGCCGCAAGCCAAAACGGTCACACAAGTGAGGAGTTTTCTTGGCCTCGCTGGATTCTATAGGCGTTTTGTGAGAGATTTCAGCACCATTGCTGCACCTCTCAATGAGCTTACAAAGAAAGATGTGCCTTTTCTTTGGGGTACCGCACAGGAAGAAGCCTTCACGGTATTGAAAGATAAGTTGACACATGCTCCTTTACTCCAACTTCCTGATTTTAATAAGACTTTTGAGCTTGAATGTGATGCTAGTGGAATTGGATTAGGAGGTGTGTTATTACAAGATGGCAAACCTGTTGCATACTTTTCTGAAAAATTGAGTGGGCCTAGTCTGAATTATTCTACTTATGATAAAGAATTATATGCTCTTGTTCGGACTTTAGAAACATGGCAACATTATTTATGGCCCAAAGAATTTGTTATACATTCTGATCATGAATCTTTGAAACATATTAAAAGTCAAGCTAAACTGAATCGTAGACATGCTAAATGGGTTGATGATAGAGGCAAAGGTGTCCCGTCTTTCGATGAGATGGTGGATTTCGCTTTCGTGGAAGTCGACTTTGATGATCCGACTACGAACGTGCGAGGACGTCGCGCCTTAGCAATCGCTAAACCAACTCCGAGAGGTTATTGACCACGCCGGAGCACGATCAACCTGACCACGAGGGTCTGTTTCCTGCGAGCAAACGAAGAACAAGCAAGAAACTAAGATTGCAATCTGGATATTGCGAATATAAGATGAAAGCTTTATTGATCAAGGTGGGGTTCTGTGACGCCTTTGTCTGGTCGTTGAACACAAACGAAGTACGCGAAGTTGCAGCTATGGCGAACTTTTAATCTAAACAAAACCCAAAGTCTAAACGATGCCCTAAGGGCTGTATATATGGAGGAAGAGGGGGGGAATTTCGTGGCCCTTGGTGGAGGGGTCCGAAATCAACCCTATCTCTTGTTTCCCCACACATACGGACTCTAAAAATAGCCTATACTTATGTATTTCGAAATTACATGGGCCTGGCCCAATAGTAAGGTGACGCAGCACCTAAAATAGCCTCGGGACGAAATTTATGAAGTGGCATCTTGTATATTTCGTCCAAGGCTTCATGCACCCATTATGGTGGCTTCAAAGTCCTGAAATCATCACTTGTAACTCCGTTCTTGTTTCCCTTGCGCATGCCATCATCTCCATGCTTGTTCTTGCTCCAATGTTCATCCTTCTCCAAGCTAGGCCCTTCATTTGTAAGCAAAACAAATGTATCCAATTTAGGCAGCATCATATTCTCATGAACATTAGAATCATTACCAAGAAACGAAAGTACCTGGTAATTTAGTTGGCGTGCACGAGCTCTAGTAATTGGTCCAGTATGTATAGCAGCAGGGGCTGTGGGTGTAACAATTGTATTGATGTCCTCATCACGCTGCTACTACTGTTGGTGCTTCTTTGGCTCCTGCTACTGCTGCTGCTGGTACCCAGGAGGATGATGAGTATGCGGGCGATTATGAGGATGAGGTTGATCAAAATCAGATCTACGAGCAGCCACCAGCACAACCACCAGCAGGTCGACCTCAGGTATATATTCGTAATGGTAGGCCTGCACCACCACCTCAGGTACGAGATGATGTCCACATTCCTAAACTGAAATTGAATATTCCACCATTTGAGGGTAGATATGTTCCTGATATATATCTTACTTGGGAGTTAGAAACTGAACAACGATTTACATGTTTACAATATCCTGAGGAGAGACGAGTTGCTGCTGCTGTTTGTGCTTTCACTAGTTTTGCATGTGTATGGTGGTCTGAACATTGTAGATTATATCCTATTCCAACTACTTGGGCTGCTTTGAAAACTGCTATGCGTACTCGTTGGGTTCCACCATATTATCAACGTGAATTGCTTCAAAAATTGCAGCGTTTAAGACAAGGGAAAAATTCTGTAGAAGAATATTATCAGGAATTACAAACTGGCATGATTAGATGTGGTATTGTTGAGGAGAATGAAGCTATGCTTGCACGTTTTCTGGGTGGATTAAATAGAGAGATTCAGACCATTCTAGACTATAAGGAGTATACTAATATCACTCGTTTATTCCATCTTGCTTGTAAAGCTGAACGTGAAGTGCAGGATCGACAAGCATTGGGGCGAACTAACTTTTCTGCAGGCCGACCTTCATCGTGGACACCACGTGCATCTTCTACTTCAACTGCACCAGCACCTCCATCCGGTGCCACCTCCAGCCGTGATACAAGAAAACAGGCACAACCACCATTATCTGCCAAGAGCGCCCCTGCGGGGCCTGCACAGCGTTCTTCTTCTTCCATGGCATCAACAGGGCACACAAGTGATATTATTTGTCGTCGTTGTAAGGGAGGAGGTCATTATGCGAGAGAATGCAAATCTCCGTGTGTGATGATTGCTACCGCGGATGGTGGATATGAGTCCTCTAGTGACTATGATGAGGAGACTTTGGCTCTTATTACACGTGAGGAACATGGTGGAGATGATTCTGATCATGAGACGCAATACATGGCTCCTGAAGACGCTGACAGGTATGAATGTTTAGTTGCTCAACGTGTTTTGAGTGTGCAGGTCACACAAGCTGAGCAAAATCAGAGGCACAATTTGTTCCATACCAAGGGAGTTGTGAAGGAACGTTCTGTGCGCGTCATCATAGACGGAGGGAGCTGCAACAACTTGGCTAGCATGGAGATGGTGGAGAAGCTTTCTCTCACCACAAGACCACATCCACATCCTTACTACATCCAATGGTTCAACAACAGCGGCAAGGTTAAGGTAACACGTACTGTTCGTGTGCATTTTAGTATCTCTACATATGCTGATTATGTTGATTGTGATGTGGTACCTATGCAAGCATGTTCCTTATTACTTGGTAGACCATGGCAATTTGATAAAAATTCTGTACATCATGGTAGAAACAATCACTATACTCTTGTTCATAAGGATAAAAATATTACTTTGCTTCCTATGACTCCTGATTCCATTTTGAAAGATGATATTAATAGAGCTAATAAAGCAAAATAGGAGAAGAATAAGAGTGAAAATCAGATTGTGGCAAAAGAATTTGAGCAACAAATGAAGCCTAATAATAAACCATCTAGTGTTGCTTCTGAAATTAAATTGAAAAGTGCATGTTTATTTGCCACCAAATCTGATATTGATGAGCTAGATTTCAGCAAATCTGTTTGCTATGCTTTTGTGTGCAAAGAGACATTATTTTCATTCGAGGACGTGCCTTCCTCTTTGCCTCCTTCTGTCACTAACATTTTGCAGGAGTTCGCTGACGTCTTTCCACAAGACGTGCCACCGGGATTACCGCCTATTCGAGGGATTGAGCATCAGATTGACTTAATTCCCGGTGCTTCACTGCCAAACCGTGCACCATACCGTACCAATCTAGAGGAGACGAAGGAGATTATGCGTCAAGTACAAGAGCTTCTCGACAAAGGTTATATACGCGAATCCCTTAGTCCTTGTGCTGTTCCTATTATTCTAGTGCCGAAAAAGGATGGTACATCACGTATGTGTGTTGATTGTAGAGGCATTAATAATATTACTATTCGTTATCGTCATCCTATTCCTAGGCTAGATGATATGCTTGATGAATTGAGTGGCTCTACAATATTCTCCAAAGTTGATTTGCGTAGTGGCTGCCATCAAATTCGTATGAAATTGGGAGATGAATGGAAAACAGCATTTAAAACTAAGTTTGGATTATATGAGTGGTTAGTCATGCCTTTTGGGTTAACTAATGCACCTAGTACATTCATGAGATTAATGAACGAAGTTTTACGTGCTTTCATTGGATGATTTGTGGTAGTTTACTTTGATGACATATTGATTTATAGCAGATCTTTGGAAGAACATTTGGAACATTTACGTGCTATTTTTATTGCTCTACGTGATGCACGTTTGTTTGGTAACCTTGGGAAGTGCACCTTTTGCACCGACCGAGTATCTTTTCTTGGCTATGTTGTTACTCCACAGGGAATTGAGGTTGATAAAGCCAAGATTGAAGCTATTGAGAGTTGGCCGCAGCCCAAAACGGTCACGCAAGTGAGGAGTTTTCTTGGCCTCGCTGGATTCTATAGGCGTTTTGTGAGAGATTTCAGCACCATTGCTGCACCTCTCAATGAGCTTACAAAGAAAGATGTGCCTTTTCTTTGGGGTACCGCACAGGAAGAAGCCTTCACGGTATTGAAAGATAAGTTGACACATGCTCCTTTACTCCAACTTCCTGATTTTAATAAGACTTTTGAGCTTGAATGTGATGCTAGTGGAATTGGATTAGGAGGTGTGTTATTACAAGATGGCAAACCTGTTGCATACTTTTCTGAAAAATTGAGTGGGCCTAGTCTGAATTATTCTACTTATGATAAAGAATTATATGCTCTTGTTCGGACTTTAGAAACATGGCAACATTATTTATGGCCCAAAGAATTTGTTATACATTCTGATCATGAATCTTTGAAACATATTAAAAGTCAAGCTAAACTGAATCGTAGACATGCTAAATGGGTTGAATTCATTGAGACTTTCCCTTATGTCATTAAACACAAGAAGGGAAAAGAAAATGTTATTTATGATGCATTGTCTCGTCTCTATACTATGCTTTCACAACTTGACTTCAAAATATTTGGTTTGGAGACCATCAAAGATCAATATGTGCATGATGCTGATTTTAAAGATGTAATGCAGAATTGTAAAGATGGAAGAATGTGGAACAAGTTTGTTGTTAACGATGGATTTGTGTTTCGTGCTAACAAGCTATGCATTCCAGCTAGCTCCATTCGTCTTTTGTTGTTGCAGCAGGCGCATGGAGGAGGATTAATGGGACACTTTGGCGTGAAGAAGACGGAGGACGTACTTGCTACACATTTCTTTTGGCCAAAGATGAGACGGGATGTTGAGCGTTTTATTGCTCGCTGCACTACATGTCAAAAAGCTAAGTCACGACTCAATCCTCATGGTTTATATATGCCTTTGCATGTACCTAGTGTTCCTTGGGAGGATATATCTATGGACTTTGTTTTAGGTTTACCTCGAACAAAGAAGGGGAGGGATAGCATATTTGTTGTCGTGGATAGATTCTCGAAAATGGCACACTTTATACCATGTCATAAAAGTGATGATGCTGTTAATGTTGCTGATTTGTTCTTTCGTGAAATTATTCGCTTGCATGGTGTGCCAAATACTATTGTTTCAGATCGTGATACTAAATTTCTTAGCCACTTTTGGAGATGTTTATGGGCTAAGTTGGGGACTAAACTGCTTTTTAGTACTACTTGTCACCCCCAAACTGATGGACAAACTGAAGTAGTCAATAGAACGTTGTCTACTATGCTTAGGGCTGTTTTGAAGAATAATAAGAAAATGTGGGAAGAATGCCTGCCTCATATTGAATTTGCTTATAATCGTTCATTGCATTCTACTACTAAGATGTGCCCTTTTGAAGTTGTGTATGGTTTCCTACCTCGTGCACCTATTGATTTGTTGCCTCTTCCATCTTCGGAGAAGGTTAATTTTGATGCTAAACAACGTGCTGAATTGATTTTAAAAATGCATGAGTTAACTAAGGAAAACATTGAGCGCATGAATGCTAAATATAAACTTGCTGGAGATAAGGGTAGAAAACATGTTGTGTTTGCACCTGGAGATCTTGTTTGGTTACATTTGCGTAAGGATAGATTTCCTGATTTGCGCAAATCAAAGTTAATGCCACGTGCTGATGGTCCCTTTAAGGTGTTAGAGAAAATAAATGATAATGCATATAAACTTGAGCTGCCTGCAGATTTTGGGGTTAGTCCCACTTTTAACATTGCAGATTTAAAGCCTTATTTGGGTGAGGAAGATGAACTTCCGTCGAGGACGACTTCATTTCAAGAAGGGGAGGATGATGAGGACATCAATACAATTGTTACACCCACAGCCCCTGCTGCTATACATACTGGACCAATTACTAGAGCTCGTGCACGCCAACTAAATTATCAGGTACTTTCGTTTCTTGGTAATGATTCTAATGTTCATGAGAATATGATGCTGCCTAAATTGGATACATTTGTTTTGCTTACAAATGAAGGGCCTAGCTTGGAGAAGGATGAACATTGGAGCAAGAACAAGCATGGCGATGATGGCATGCGCAAGGGGAACAAGAACGGAGTTACAAGTGATGATTTCAGGACTTTGAAGCCACCATAATGGGTGCATGAAGCCTTGGACGAAATATACAAGATGCCACTTCATAAATTTTGTCCCGAGGCTATTTTAGGTGCTGCGTCACCTTATTATTGGGCCAGGCCCATGTAATTTTGAAATACATAAGTATAGGCTATTTTTAGAGTCCGTATGTGTGGGGAAACAAGAGATAGGGTTGATTTCGGACCCCTCCACCAAGGGCCACGAAATTCCCCCCCTCTTCCTCCATATATACAGCCCTTAGGGCATCGTTTAGACTTTGGGTTTTGTTTAGATTAAAAGTTCGCCATAGCTGCAACTTCGCGTACTTCGTTTGTGTTCAACGACCAGACAAAGGCGTCACAGAACCCCACCTTGATCAATAAAGCTTTCATCTTATATTCGCAATATCCAGATTGCAATCTCAGTTTCTTGCTTGTTCTTCGTTTGCTCGCAGGAAACAGACCCTCGTGGTCAGGTTGATCGTGCTCCGGCGTGGTCAATAACCTCTTGGAGTTGGTTTAGCGATTGCTAAGGCGCGACGTCCTCGCACGTTCGTAGTCGGATCGTCAAAGTCGACTGCCACCAAAGCGATATCCATCATCTCATCGAAAGACGGGACACCTTTGCCTCTATCAACAACAACAATGACTACCTCCACGTCGCGAAATAGACCTCCGCCGAGCAAGCCGTGTTCCTCTTGCGTTTGGCCAAACTGTTGGTGCTGCTGTTGATACTTCTGTGGCTCCTGCTGCTGATGCGGAGGAGGATGATTATGTGGGAGATTATGAGGATGAGGTTGATCAAAATCAGCACTACGTGCAGCCACCTGTACCACCACCAGCAGGTCGACCTCAGGTATATATTCGTAATGGTAGGCCTGCACCACCACCTCAGGTACGAGATGATGTCCATATTCCTAAACTGAAATTGAATATTCCACCATTTGAGGGTAGATATGTTCCTGATATATATCTTACTTGGGAGTTAGAAACTGAACAACGATTTACATGTTTACAATATCCTGAGGAGAGACGAGTTGCTGCTGCTGTTTGTGCTTTCACTAGTTTTGCATGTGTATGGTGGTCTGAACATTGTAGATTTTATCCTATTCCAACTACTTGGGCTGCTTTGAAAACTGCTATGCGTACGCGTTGGGTTCCACCATATTATCAACGTGAATTGCTTCAAAAATTGCAGCGTTTAAGACAAGGAAAAAATTCTGTAGAAGAATATTATCAGGAATTACAAACTGGCATGATTAGATGTGGTATTGTTGAGGAGAATGAAGCTATGCTTGCACGTTTTCTGGGTGGATTAAATAGAGAGATTCAGACCATTCTAGACTATAAGGAGTATACTAATATCACTCGTTTATTCCATCTTGCTTGTAAAGCTGAACGTGAAGTGCAGGATCGACAAGCATTGGGGCGAACTAACTTTTCTGCAGGCCGACCTTCATCATGGACACCACGTGCATCTTCTCCTTCAACTGCACCAGCACCTCCATCCGGTGCCACCTCCAGCCGTGATACAAGAAAACAGGCACAACCACCATTATCTTCCAAGAGCGCACCTGCGGGTCCTGCACAACGTTCTTCTTCTTCCATGGCATCAACAGGGCACACAAGTGATATTATTTGTCGTCGTTGTAAGGGAGGAGGATTAATGGGACACTTTGGCGTGAAGAAGACGGAGGACGTACTTGCTACACATTTCTTTTGGCCAAAGATGAGACGGGATGTTGAGCGTTTTATTGCTCGCTGCACTACATGTCAAAAAGCTAAGTCACGACTCAATCCTCATGCTTTATATATGCCTTTGCCTGTACCTAGTGTTCCTTGGGAGGATATATCTATGGACTTTGTTTTAGGTTTACCTCGAACAAAGAAGGGGAGGGATAGCATATTTGTTGTCGTGGATAGATTCTCGAAAATGGCACACTTTATACCATGTCATAAAAGCGATGATGCTGTTAATGTTGCTGATTTGTTCTTTCGTGAAATTATTCGCTTGCATGGTGTGCCAAATACTATTGTTTCAGATCGTGATACTAAATTTCTTAGCCACTTTTGGAGATGTTTATGGGCTAAGTTGGGGACTAAACTGCTTTTTAGTACTACTTGTCACCCCCAAACTGATGGACAAACTGAAGTAGTCAATAGAACGTTGTCTACTATGCTTAGGGCTGTTTTGAAAAATAATAAGAAAATGTGGGAGGAATGCTTGCCTCATATTGAATTTGCTTATAATCGTTCATTGCATTCTACTACTAAAATGTGCCCTTTTGAAGTTGTGTATGGTTTCCTACCTCGTGCACCTATTGATTTGTTGCCTCTTCCATCTTCGGAGAAGGTTAATTTTGATGCTAAACAACGTGCTGAATTGATTTTAAAAATGCATGAGTTAACTAAGGAAAACATTGAGCGCATGAATGCTAAATATAAACTTGCTGGAGATAAGGGTAGAAAACATGTTGTGTTTGCACCTGGAGATCTTGTTTGGTTACATTTGCGTAAGGATAGATTTCCTGATTTGCGCAAATCAAAGTTAATGCCACGTGCTGATGGTCCCTTTAAGGTGTTAGAGAAAATAAATGATAATGCATATAAACTTGAGCTGCCTGCAGATTTTGGGGTTAGTCCCACTTTTAACATTGCAGATTTGAAGCTTTATTTGGGTGAGGAAGATGAACTTCCGTCGAGGACGACTTCATTTCAAGAAGGGGAGGATGATGAGGACATCAATACAATTGTTACACCCACAGCCCCTGCTGCTATACATACTAGACCAATTACTAGAGCTCGTGCACGCCAACTAAATTACCAGGTACTTTCGTTTCTTGGTAATGATTCTAATGTTCATGAGAATATGATGCTGCCTAAATTGGATACATTTGTTTTGCTTACAAATGAAGGGACTAGCTTGGAGAAGGATGAACATTGGAGCAAGAACAAGCATGGAGATGATGGCATGCGCAAGGGGAACAAGAATGGAGTTACAAGTGATGATTTCAGGACTTTGAAGCCACCATAATGGGTGCATGAAGCCTTGGACGAAATATACAAGATGCCACTTCATAAATTTCGTCCCGAGGCTATTTTAGGTGCTGCGTCACCTTATTATTGGGCCAGGCCCATGTAATTTCGAAATACATAAGTATAGGCTATTTTTAGAGTCCGTATGTGTGGGGAAACAAGAGATAGGGTTGATTTCGGACCCCTCCACCAAGGGCCACGAAATTCCCCCCCTCTTCCTCCATATATACAGCCCTTAGGGCATTGTTTAGACTTTGGGATTTGTTTAGTTAAAAGTTAGCCATTGCAACTTCGTGTACTTCGTTTGTGTCCAACGACCAGACCAAGACCGCTTACGGATCCCCACCTTTATCAAAACTTCATATATACTCGCAATATTCAGATTGCTTTTATCATATTCTTGCTTGTTCTTTGATTGCTTGCAGGAATAGACCTTCGTGGTCAGGTTGATTGTGCTCCGGCGTGGTCAATAACCTCTCGGAGTTGGTTTAGCGATTGCTAAGGCGCAACGTCGTGCACGTTTGTAGTCGGATCGTCAAAGTCATCTTCACCAAATCGATAGTTATCATCTCATCGAAAGATCGGGACACCTCCGCCTCTATCAAAGACCTCCTCTTGGAGTGACCAATCATCAAGACCTCCTCCTTGGGGAAGGATCCCCATCATAGGATCATCAAGCCCTCATCTCCTTCATAGGATTTGGGATGAACTCTACCATGTATCTTATTTCCCTTTGGTTTGTTCATGTACCTTGTGGATCTTGTGTGTTTGTTGGTCTAGTGGATGTGTGATTTGGACTTGTTCTTGAGTGTTCCTCTTATTTTCCCTCTTGTGTTCATCTTGTTCTTGGGGATTCCCCTAACAATTCGTGAAAGATCTTCAACTAGGGTTCCACCCTACAACATCTTGGTATCATGAGCCATGGTTTCTCACGAAATTGGAGCCCCCTCTTTGTTTTCTAGCCTAATTTTGTGTGTTCTTCCCCAATTTCTAAAATTCCTCACCAAAAATAGCCCCAAATTTTTTTGTGCTTTGTTAGTTTGATGAGGTTTTGTTGTATTTGATCCATGGATTTGCTTGGTTTCAAGTGGATCTAGCATTCCCCCATCCATCTCCACCTTTCCCTCCACAAAATCCACCAATTTCTTGCATCTTCCCACGAATTTCCGCCCAAATCCGACACCCCCGGGCACCCGGACCTCAAACCCCGGGCACCCGGAACCCCTCGCCCACCCCTGCTGACCACCCCGGGTTCCCGCACCCCAAACCCCGGGCACCCGCACCGCCGGGCTGTTTGCCCCTGACCACCCCGGGTGCCCGCACCCCCAAACCCCGGGCACCCGCACCTCCCAGAAACAGCCCACCAACAAAAACCGTTTCGGCCACAACTTTTGCTCCCGGAGTCCATTTTTGACGTTCTTTAGCTCGTTGAGTAGCTATTGACATCCACCATCCATATAGATAGGTTTCAACACCATTTGACTCCATCAAAAAATTGACATTTTGGCATCTTTGCCTAGGCCATCCACCATATCATCTGCAAAACCACCATAGCTTTCCGCAACCTAACCCATTTTTGCTCCATATAGCATTTGTGGTTGCTTGAGTGGTGACTTGAGTATCCTAAGGTGTTTAGGCTACTTAGGGATGGTTGCTTCATCATCAACAACCACCACCACTCCCACATTGCTAACTCCAGAACCACCAACGCATTCCGCTACCACCATTTGACATTTTCCTTGAGATTTGAGTTCGCGGTTTTTTACCGTTTCCTAAGGTGTTTCGGCTACTTAGGGATGGGTCTACATCATCTTGGTATCTACATCAAGAACACCGCCACTCATCATCGCCACGAGGTCGTCATCGACATCGACCACTTCACCATTTTGACAACCTAACCGTAAGCAAGAACGGTAACCACCTTATCACCTTGGTATCGTGGTATCCTTTCATTGTACATTCTTGCCATTACATAGTTAACCCCCTAGCCCATTTTGCGTCACTTTCCCATCGAGACTAGCCATTTGAGTATTGCCGGCAACGTTACTTGTGCACATTAGTGATCCATACCTTCCATTGCATACATACCATATCATATTGGTATCATCGTGGTATCATCATATCATCCCTTGTGTCACAAGATCGTTCCCGCATATACGCAATTTCTATCTTGGTTTGTGCATTTCGCATAAGTGGCCATATCAAAAAAAAAGAATAAGCTTTTAAGCAAAAAGAGAGCAAAGTGCTTGTGAGCAAGAGCCATAGCATCATACCACATTGCACATAAGATTGTCATATCCGATCATCTTGGATCACCTTGAGAAGAACATCGGGAACATCATACACATAGCATACTTGGGATCGAAGGCTCATACATTTTGCATCTTCTAGGTTGTGCACAAGTGTCGTATCCGCCTATTGAGCAATCGTGCTAGCGTCTCTCTTGAGTTGGGCAACACGAGCGTTTTCCGTGGATTCCACATTTTTTGCTCATTCCTTGGTTGCGCGACCCCATTTATCTATCCGTGTGTGTGTTTCCGTGTGCCACATATTGCTATTGGTCTACTTGTTTCACTTGCGAATTTGTGAATCTTTTCCAACATTATTGAATCTTGCTGACATTTTAAATCAAATTTTTGTGCCACTATCCTCACCGAGCTCCACCATAAGCTTTACTTGATAGGTGTGAGTGAACAAGTCCGGTACCAATTCCACTATTCTTTCATGTCACATTGAGTGAAACGGGATACATCGTCAACTTTGGGAAAAGGTAACTTGGTATTGTTTATCTCATTTCCTACTCACCTCTACTCGAGTCTTGTGATGGATAGGCAAGGCATTTCATCTCCGGTCTTCCACAACAACGACGGCATGAACAACTACATCACCAAAATGCCCATCTTCGGACTACAACGAGCAACGCGAGGCATTGAGTGACTCACCGCCGACATTCATCAACTTGAAGCACGGACAAGAGACTACCTGATAGAGGCGAGGGTGTCCCGATCTTTCGATGAGATGATAACTATCGACTTGGTGGAGACGACTTTGACGATCCGACTACAAACGTGCACGACGTTGCGCCTTAGCAATCGCTAAACCAATCTCCTGAGGTTACTGAAGATGCCGGAAGCACGGTCAGCCTGACCACGAAGGTCTATTCCTGCAAGCAATCGAAGAACGATCAAGAATATGATAAAGCAATCTGAATATTGCAAATATATATGAGGTATTGATAATGGTGGGGATCCGTAAGCGGTCTTGGTCTGGTCGTTGGACACAAACGAAGTACACGAAGTTGCAATGGCTAACTTTTAACTAAACAAATCCCAAGGAAAAGCTACTAGATGGATCTACTTATATAGGAGCAAGGGGTGGCGGCCAAGGAGGTGGGAGGACGTCCCAAGGCAGCCTAAAACTAAATCTAGGTCGTACAAGGCCAATGGGCCCAAGTGGAGGTGATGTAACACCTTTGGACTTGTAGTTTGACTCGGATTCTGCTGCAGCATCAGATTGTTTCATCCACAACTCAACGCCCCGGACGAATTTGAAGGTGATTCCACTTGGGTTGGAAAGTGCACGAAATCTAGTTTCCAACAAAAAAAGAATCACCCAATTTGGAGTCCGTATGAAAAACTTGTGTGCGTTTTGAGTCAGGTATGTCTGTGCAGTCCGAATCTGAATCCAGAACGTGAGAGACTTGGACTCTATCTTCTCTTGGGCCAAAAGTGACGTGAGAGAACTTTTTGGACAGCAAATAAACATCTCTTTCTTCCTTATCTTCATATGTGGATTGTACAAATGTCCCATACACCTGCAATTAGACAAAACACAAAAGTGTGTGAAGTATTTTTGTTCTGGATAACACAAATAGATTATTGAATAGTTTGCACTAGAAATCACCTGACAAATATGCATATATGCAATATTTTTGGTCATATCCAAGGTAGTCATGTCCTCATCACATGTCCTCATCATCCTCCCCTTCTTGAAAATAAAGCCGTCCTCGGCGTTGGTTAATCTGAAATGTGGCTAACAAAAGAGACAAGGTGTACATGTTGTATATGTATATGTCATCCATTTTTACTTCCCTTGATTTTTGCATATATGACACATGAATAGATGAGTAACTTGCATAGTTCATAAAATCTAAAGCCAAAAAATTAGCACAAGAAGTAGAAGGCATGAAAATATTGCAACTCAGTTTGCACATATAAGTGAAGCTCTTATTCATTTCAAAAGATTGACAATGTTCATCATTAAACCATCCCAACATTGGTGAATAAACCTTACTTACATCAAATTTACATGCTACAACATGCTTAAATAAGCAAACATGCAATAAGTCATTCAACACAGAATCATCACCAATTTTACAGGTCATATCAAAATGATTAAACATTGGTTCTTTTGCATCAATAGTTAATTCAATGGGTGCACTCAAAATTGTTGGTATTTCAGTTGTTTGATCACATGGCAAAGTCAAATTATCAACGTAGTCCTCTAAAATAGGTGGTGTGATCAAAGTAGTGGGTAGCTCATCAGATGGTGCATTCAAATTGACAAGGCATTCATCATTCTCATGTAGAGATGGAAGATCAGTACCATTGTCATTACCTCTTATGATCAACTCAGATGATGTAGCCACTCTCGGGGGCGATGTGTCACATGGTGGAGGTGATGTAGTCCTGACAACAATGGATGTGGTTGTCATAGTATGCCTAGTAGTTGAAGGAACAATCATATCAACTCTTGGAATGTGCACCGTGCGCTTGTTCTCCTCGTGGCCAACACGTCGTTTTATTTCCTGTTCAGCTTTGCAAGCAAGATGAAACAAATGGTCCATAGGATAACACTCTTCATGAATTAGTATCTCTTGAATATCACGGTTTAATCCTCCCCAAAATCTATCCATAAAATCATCTTCACTTTCTTCTAAAGAGGAATGCAACAAGGTAGTTTGTAAATCATCATAATATTTTGTTACAGTTTCACTACCTTGTTTTAAGTGTTGCAACTTCTTAATCATGTCACGAGTATAATAAGCAGGGACAAAAGTATGTCGCATGGCAAGTTTCAAATCATCCCAAGTAGTAGGTATATAATCAGGGTGTAACCGACAATACTCACTCCACCAAACCAAAGCATAACCAGTGAAAGAACCAACCGCAACCTTAACCTTTTTATGTTCATCGAAATTATGGGAAGCAAATATATTTTTTATGTCGAACTCCCATTCAATATATAAAGCAGGTTTAAAACGGCCATTAAATGGTGGTATAGATACATTAACCTGATCATGTGCATTTGGATGTTTGTGCACCTCTCGTGACGGTTGTGGTATTTGCAAAGGTCGTGGCATGTCTCCCGCGATCGACAAAGCCCATGAATTGACTCTGGATCCTGTCATTATTAGTAGAACAAGAAACAAAACCCAAAAATAATTTTCCTATAACTACTAGGATGTGGTGGTAAAACGCTCACAGTAAAGCAAATATCAATGTCTTACAAGTTCTTACCATGCAGCAGGCGGTGATCGGCAACCAGCGGTGTCAAGTAACTCTGAATATTGAGTAAAGCGATTGCCAGGGGAGCGTACGTATACACGGTGTAGAAATATGTGGAGCTGGATTGGCTATATATGGTAGCAAAAGATTAGCAATAATCAATTCAAAGATGCAATGTTGAATAAACGCTCAACGACGGTACTGTGCTGGTCCTAGGCTAGACCGGACTAGAGACGCGAGCCTAGAACACTAATGAGGTCACGGCGTAGCACAACTAGCATCAATGAAGGATACTAAGTAGCTCTTGACAGCAAGATATAAGTGAAGATCACAACAGCAGTGAAGATAATGAGGTGAAACAACAGCCAAGCAGGATATATCAACAACTTTGTCTCCAACTTTCCTCTGAAAAAGTTTGTGCCGATTTTTTTGTTTTTTTTTCTTCTCTCTTTTTTTTCCTCACACTTTTTTTTCTTTCTCTCCTTTTTTTTTCTCTGACTTGTTTTCCCTTTTTTTTCTCTCGTTTTTTTTCTCTCTTTTTTTCTCCCTCTTTCCAAAACAAACTAGATAAGATGCAGATTGGATCAAGTGAAGATGTGAACGATCTCAACTATTATTATGACAATGAATGGTGGGTAGCACGTGGTGGAAATTGATGGATGGGTGGTGGACAGCGGAAGAGATAATGATGCAGCGGTGGCGTGACTAATGTGAACAGAACTCGAAACTCTAAACGAACTAGACACTAAGACCAGCAACTCGACACGACGATGCAATCGATAATTCAACTATGCAATCAATGAAAAGAAAATTGCAAAGGCTCAGACTGGCTTGGACCAAGGATGAATAGATCTAACTCTTTTTTGTGGCTTTTCTTGGACAATAGGTAAGAAAGTAAATCTAATCTAGGAAAACTGGAAATTCTCACCGAGCAACCTGAAAACTGATACCACTTGATAGAGGCGAGGGTGTCCCGATCTTTCGATGAGATGATAACTATCGATTTGGTGGAGACGAGTTTGACGATCCGACTACAAACGTGCACGACGTTGCGCCTTAGCAATCGCTAAACCAATCTCCTGAGGTTACTGAAGATGCCGGAAGCACGGTCAGCCTGACCACAAAGGTCTATTCCTGTAAGCAATCGAAGAACGAGCAAGAATATGATAAAGCAATCTGAATATTGCAAATATATATGAGGTATTGATAATGGTGGGGATCCGTAAGCGGTCTTGGTCTGGTCGTTGGACACAAACGAAGTACACGAAGTTGCAATGGCTAACTTTTAACTAAACAAATCCCAAGGAAAAGCTACTAGATGGATCTACTTATATAGGAGCAAGGGGTGGCGGCCAAGGAGGTGGGAGGACGTCCCAAGGCAGCCTAAAACTAAATCTAGGTCGTACAAGGCCAATGGGCCCAAGTGGAGGTGATGTAACACCTTTGGACTTGTAGTTTGACTCGGATTCTGCTGCAGCATCAGATTGTTTCGTCCACAACTCAACGCTCCGGACAAATTTGAAGGTGATTCCACTTGGGTTGGAAAGTGCACGAAATCTAGTTTCCAACAAAAAAAGAATCACCCAATTCGGAGTCTGTATGAAAAACTTGTGTGCGTTTTGAGTCAGGTATGTCTGTGCAGTCCGAATCTGAATCCAGAACGTGAGAGACTTGGACTCTATCTTCTCTTGGGCCAAAAGTGACGTGAGAGAACTTTTTGGACAGAAAATAAACATCTCTTTCTTCCTTATCTTCATATGTGGATTGTACAAATGTCCCATACACCTGCAATTAGACAAAACACAAAAGTGTGTGAAGTATTTTTGTTCTGGATAACACAAATAGATTATTGAATAGTTTGCACTAGAAATCACCTGACAAATATGCATATATGCAATATTTTTGGTCATATCCAAGGTAGTCATGTCCTCATCACATGTCCTCATTATCATATTTTTGGTCATATCCAAGGTAGTCATGTCCTCATCACATGTCCTCATCACTACCTCGACACCAAGTTGGCCGAACAAAGGGATCAAGTACGCGACATGTTGGCCAACTACAAGTCTTCTTCTCCTTCCTCATATTCAAGGCGGCGACGCTCAAGTGGCCAATCTTCGGAACGTCATCGAGCTCAAGCACTACAACACCATCAAGATGAAGATGCTCGCGATGCGTACACCTACAAGTCCCAAAAAGCTCTACATCAAGCTACGGCCAAACTTCATGAGCACAAGAGAAGACCGCGAGACAAGCACCACCGAGACAGAGCTACGACTACTACCACCACTTCGGCATCTTCGCCAAGTGTTCTCAAGGCCATCCACGACGACAATGATGAGATGATCGAGCATCGGATTTTCCCTTCGGTCATGGAGGAGAGCGATGATGTGCCATCTTCGGCCTTCATCCACGGCGATGACGATAAGATGGTTGAGCATGGGATTTTCCCTTCGACCACGGCGATGTATGATGACTTGAGTGACTTGTGCCACCATATTGAGAGTGAGTGACTTCACCACTAGCCCCATATATGATGAGTTGCCACAATTTCCATGTGAGGAGAGCCACCAACACCACCACTTGAGTGATTTGAGTGACTCCACCATATGTTACATTGAGTGCACCTACCTTGAGGGAGTGGGTGAGCCACCACCATATGGAGAGAGTGAGGTAGTTGATAGGGCATGCGAGGCCATTTCGATTTCTAACAACTTAACCTCTACCTCTATTGTGTCTTCTCATTTGGTGCTAGGTCCCATATATGATGATGCGACGATCCGCAACGACTTCGTCCTTCCTATGGACAAGACGATGGCCATGGTGAACTATGATGCGCCTCCCACATGGTTCCATCACGATGATGACATTGACCATGCTTTGGTCTTTCCCACCTCACCTACACCACTTGAGTGGAACGAGAAAGGTAACATAGGTGCAGGTGATGCTCTTGTCCCACTAGTGGACATCCTTGGTATTGATTGCTTACATGATGTTGATCCACCTATTGGCATGCTTCATTCTAGTTCAACTTCCCCATGCGATGATTTACCCATTTATGATGAGTTTGATGATTCTCATGTGGAGTCTATTAGTTGTGATGCCATATTACATAGGATTTGTTGTGATAATTCTCTTGGTCACATCATGTTTGATAATCCGCTTGACTTGTCATATGCTATGCATGAGATCACTCATATGTCTTATTTGCAATCTCATCATAGTGACTATGCATATGCCATTAAAATTAATCCAATTTGCACATATGGCATAGATGACAATCCCATGGTTATTGGCATTTGTTTTTCTTGTGATGATATTGATATGCTTCATTTGCATCATTTATCTCATATGCCATGCCATGACCACCTAGCTTCGGATATGCATTGTTGTGGATGTTCTCCATTTTCTCCATATGATATTTCCGCTATTTCTCATGAGGAGACCCCCATAGTTTCCTCATCCATATTAGGAGATTTTGATTCATCCTATCCATTGCATGATCCCAATAATTGTGTGCACAATATGCTTCCCATGAATAAACATGCTATTGATGTGCCATATACTTCCATGCTAAATTTGCATCCCCATCGTGTCATACACAATAACTATTCTTTCATGATGGATGACATGTTCTTATACCATGCATCAAATTTCTTTGAGCGATGCTTATCTTGTGCTAACTCACATGTGCACATACACATCATGATGGATGATGTGTACATTTACCACGCACACAATTTCTTTGGTTTGTGTCTCTTTTGTGTAGGTACCCATGAATACCTGTCAACCTCGCAATCCCACGAGTTGACAAAACGAGCAGAGCACCGATGATTTGGGATCCCTTGGAGTGTCTTTCCCACCGCTTTCTTCGCGCAAGGACTTTGCACATTTCTTCTACATGTCTCTCACATGGTTATGGGTTATTTACCACTTCTCACTTTATGCCCATATTGCCATGTTCACTTTGCATGATATGCTCATTACTATGTGATGAGGACATCAATACAATTGTTACACCCACAGCCCCTGCTGCTATACATACTGGACCAATTACTAGAGCTCGTGCGCGCCAACTAAATACCAGGTACTTTCGTTTCTTGGTAATGATTCTAATGTTCATGAGAATATGATGCTGCCTAAATTGGATACATTTGTTTTGCTTACAAATGAAGGGCCTAGCTTGGAGAAGGATGAACATTGGAGCAAGAACAAGCATGGAGATGATGGCATGTGCAAGGGGAACAAGAACGGAGTTACAAGTGATGATTTCAGGACTTTGAAGCCACCATAATGGGTGCATGAAGCCTTGGACGAAATATACAAGATGCCACTTCATAAATTTCGTCCCGAGGCTATTTTAGGTGCTGCGTCACCTTATTATTGGGCCAGGCCCATGTAATTTCGAAATACATAAGTATAGGCTATTTTTAGAGTCCGTATGTGTGGGGAAACAAGAGATAGGGTTGATTTCGGACCCCTCCACCAAGGGCCACGAAATTCCCCCCTCTTCCTCCATATATACAGCCCTTAGGGCATCGTTTAGACTTTGGGTTTTGTTTAGATTAAAAGTTCGCCATAGCTGCAACTTCGCGTACTTCGTTTGTGTTCAACGACCAGACAAAGGCGTCACAGAACCCCACCTTGATCAATAAAGCTTTCATCTTATATTCGCAATATCCATATTGCAATCTCAGTTTCTTGCTTGTTCTTCGTTTGCTCACAGGAAACAGACCCTCGTGGTTAGGTTGATCGTGCTCCGGCGTGGTCAATAACCTCTCGGAGTTGGTTTAGCGATTGCTAAGGCGCGACGTCCTCGCACGTTCGTAGTCGGATCGTCAAAGTCGACTGCCACCAAAGCGATATCCATCATCTCATCGAAAGACGGGACACCTTTGCCTCTATCAAGTGGTATCAGATTTCCAGGTTGCTCGGTGAGATTTTACAGTTTTTCGTAGTTTAGATCGAGTCTGTTCTTCATACCTACAGTCCATGAAAAAGCCACAAAAAAAATTAGGGTTAGTTCATCATATCCGAACCAATCTGAGCCTTTGCATAATCTTTATAGGGTTTTGCTTTGTTGAATTTGCGGTTGCATCGTCGTGTCTAGTTGCTGGTCTTAGCGTCTAATCTTTTAGAGTTTCGAGTTCTGGTTATAAGTTGTCACGCCTCCTGATAGAGGCAAAGGTGTCCCGTCTTTCGATGAGATGGTGGATTTCGCTTTGGTGGAAGTCGACTTTGACGATCCGACTGCGAACGTGTGAGGACGTCGCGCCTTAGCAATCGCTAAACCAACTCCGAGAGGTTATTGACCACGCCGGAGCACGATCAACCTGACCACGAGGGTCTGTTTCCTGCGAGCAAACGAAGAACAAGCAAGAAACTGAGATTGCAATCTGGATATTGCGAATATAAGATGAAAGCTTTATTGATCAAGGTGGGGTTCTGTGACGCCTTTGTCTGGTCGTTGAACACAAACGAAGTACGCGAAGTTGCAGCTATGGCGAACTTTTAATCTAAACAAAACCCAAAGTCTAAACGATGCCCTAAGGGCTGTATATATGGAGGAAGAGGGGGGGAATTTCGTGGCCCTTGGTGGAGGGGTCCGAAATCAACCCTATCTCTTGTTTCCCCACACATACGGACTCTAAAAATAGCCTATACTTATGTATTTCGAAATTACATGGGCCTGGCCCAATAATAAGGTGATGCAGCACCTAAAATAGCCTCGGGACGAAATTTGTGAAGTGGCATCTTGTATATTTCGTCCAAGGCTTCATGCACCCATTATGGTGGCTTCAAAGTCCTGAAATCATCACTTGTAACTCCGTTCTTGTTCCCCTTGCGCATGCCATCATCTCCATGCTTGTTCTTGCTCCAATGTTCATCCTTCTCCAAGCTAGGCCCTTCATTTGTAAGCAAAACAAATGTATCCAATTTAGGCAGCATCATATTCTCATGAACATTAGAATCATTACCAAGAAACGAAAGTACCTGGTAATTTAGTTGGCGTGCACGAGCTCTAGTAATTGGTCCAGTATGTATAGCAGCAGGGGCTGTGGGTGTAACAATTGTATTGATGTCCTCATCATCTTGATAGAGGCAAAGGTGTCCCGTCTTTCGATGAGATGGTGGATTTCGCTTTGGTGGAAGTCGACTTTAACGATCCGACTACGAACGTGCGAGGACGTCGCGCCTTAGCAATCGCTAAACCAACTCCGAGAGGTTATTGACCACGCCGGAGCACGATCAACCTGACCACGAGGGTCTGTTTCCTGCGAGCAAACGAAGAACAAGCAAGAAACTAAGATTGCAATCTGGATATTGCGAATATAAGATGAAAGCTTTATTGATCAAGGTGGGGTTCTGTGACGCCTTTGTCTGGTCGTTGAACACAAACGAAGTACGCGAAGTTGCAGCTATGGCGAACTTTTAATCTAAACAAAACCCAAAGTCTAAACGATGCCCTAAGGGCTGTATATATGGAGGAAGAGGGGGGGAATTTCGTGGCCCTTGGTGGAGGAGTCCGAAATCAACCCTATCTCTTGTTTCCCCACACATACGGACTCTAAAAATAGCCTATACTTATGTATTTCGAAATTACATGGGCCTGGCCCAATAATAAGGTGACGAAGCACCTAAAATAGCCTCGGGACGAAATTTATGAAGTGGCATCTTGTATATTTCGTCCAAGGCTTCATGCACCCATTATGGTGGCTTCAAAGTCCTGAAATCATCAGTTGTAACTCCGTTCTTGTTCCCCTTGCGCATGCCATCATCTCCATGCTTGTTCTTGCTCCAATGTTCATCCTTCTCCAAGCTAGGCCCTTCATTTGTAAGCAAAACAAATGTATCCAATTTAGGCAGCATCATATTCTCATGAACATTAGAATCATTACCAAGAAACGAAAGTACCTGGTAATTTAGTTGGCGTGCACGAGCTCTAGTAATTGGTCCAGTATGTATAGCAGCAGGGGCTGTGGGTGTAACAATTGTATTGATGTCCTCATCATCCTCCCCTTCTTGAAATGAAGTCGTCCTCGACGGAAGTTCATCTTCCCCACCCAAATAAGGCTTCAAATCTGCAATGTTAAAAGTGGGACTAACCCCAAAATCTGCAGGCAGCTCAAGTTTATATGCATTATCATTTATTTTCTCTAACACCTTAAAGGGACCATCAGCACGTGGCATTAGCTTTGATTTGCGCAAATCAGGAAATCTATCCTTACGCAAATGTAACCAAACAAGATCTCCAGGTGCAAACACAACATGTTTTCTACCCTTATCTCCAGCAAGTTTATATTTAGCATTTGATAGAGGCAAAGGTGTCCCGTCTTTCGATGAGATGGTGGATTTCGCTTTGGTGGAAGTCGACTTTGACGATCCGACTACGAACGTGCGAGGACGTCGCGCCTTAGCAATCGCTAAACCAACTCCGAGAGGTTATTGACCACGCCGGAGCACGATCAACCTGACCACGAGGGTCTGTTTCCTGCGAGCAAACGAAGAACAAGCAAGAAACTAAGATTGCAATCTGGATATTGCGAATATAAGATGAAAGCTTTATTGATCAAGGTGGGGTTCTGTGACGCCTTTGTCTGGTCGTTGAACACAAACGAAGTACGCGAAGTTGCAGCTATGGCGAACTTTTAATCTAAACAAAACCCAAAGTCTAAACGATGCCCTAAGGGCTGTATATATGGAGGAAGAGGGGGGAATTTCGTGGCCCTTGGTGGAGGAGTCCGAAATCAACCCTACTCTTGTTTCCCCACACATACGGACTCTAAAAATAGCCTATACTTATGTATTTCGAAATTACATGGGCCTGGCCCAATAATAAGGTGACGCAGCACCTAAAATAGCCTCGGGACGAAATTTATGAAGTGGCATCTTGTATATTTCGTCCAAGGCTTCATGCACCCATTATGGTGGCTTCAAAGTCCTGAAATCATCACTTGTAACTCCATTCTTGTTCCCCTTGCGCATGCCATCATCTCCATGCTTGTTCTTGCTCCAATGTTCATCCTTCTCCAAGCTAGGCCCTTCATTTGTAAGCAAAACAAATGTATCCAATTTAGGCAGCATCATATTCTCATGAACATTAGAATCATTACCAAGAAACGAAAATACCTGGTAATTTAGTTGGCGTGCACGAGCTCTAGTAATTGGTCCAGTATGTATAGCAGCAGGGGCTGTGGGTGTAACAATTGTATTGATGTCCTCATCATCCTCCCCTTCTTGAAATGAAGTCGTCCTCGACGGAAGTCCATCTTCCTCACCCAAATAAGGCTTCAAATCTGCAATGTTAAAAGTGGGACTAACCCCAAAATCTGCAGGCAGCTCAAGTTTATATGCATTATCATTTATTTTCTCTAACACCTTAAAGGGACCATCAGCACGTGGCATTAGCTTTGATTTGCGCAAATCAGGAAATCTATCCTTACGCAAATGTAACCAAACAAGATCTCCAGGTGCAAACACAACATGTTTTCTACCCTTATCTCCAGCAAGTTTATATTTAGCATTCATACGCTCAATGTTTTCCTTAGTTAACTCATGCATTTTTAAAATCAATTCAGCACGTTGTTCAGCATCAAAATTAACCTTCTTCGAAGATGGAAGAGGCAACAAATCAATAGGTGCACGAGGTAGGAAACCATACACAACTTCAAAAGGGCACATCTTGGTAGTAGAATGCAATGAACGATTATAAGCAAATTCAATATGAGGCAAGCATTCCTCCCACATTTTCTTATTATTCTTCAAAACAGCCCTAAGCATAGTAGACAACGTTCTATTGACTACTTCAGTTTGTCCATCAGTTTGGGGGTGACAAGTAGTACTAAAAAGCAGTTTAGTCCCCAACTTAGCCCATAAACATCTCCAAAAGTGGCTAAGAAATTTAGTATCACGATCTGAAACAATAGTATTTGGCACACCATGCAAGCGAATAATTTCACGAAAGAACAAATCAGCAACATTAACAGCATCATCGCTTTTATGACATGGTATAAAGTGTGCCATTTTCGAGAATCTATCCACGACAACAAATATGCTATCCCTCCCCTTCTTTGTTCGAGGTAAACCTAAAACAAAGTCCATAGATATATCCTCCCAAGGAACACTAGGTACAGGCAAAGGCATATATAAACCATGAGGATTGAGTCGTGACTTAGCTTTTTGACATGTAGTGCACCGAGCAATAAAACGCTCAACATCCCGTCTCATCTTTTGCCAAAAGAAATGTGTAGCAAGTACGTCCTCCGTCTTCTTCACGCCAAAATGTCCCATTAATCCTCCTCCATGCGCTTCCTGCAACAACAAAAGACGAACGGAACTAGCTGGAATGCATAGCTTGTTAGCACGAAACACAAATCCATCGTTAACGACAAATTTGTTCCACATTCTTCCTTCTTTACAATTCTGCATTACATCTTTAAAATCAGCATCATGCACATATTGATCTTTGATGGCCTCCAAACCAAATATTTTGAAGTCAAGTTGTGAAAGCATAGTATAGCGACGAGACAATGCATCAGCAATAACATTTTCTTTTCCCTTCTTGTGTTTAATGACATAAGGGAAAGTCTCAATGAATTCAACCCATTTAGCATGTCTACGATTCAGTTTAGCTTGACTTTTAATATGTTTCAAAGATTCATGATCAGAATGTATAACAAATTCTTTGGGCCATAAATAATGTTGCCATGTTTCTAAAGTCCGAACAAGAGCATATAATTCTTTATCATAAGTAGAATAATTCAGACTAGGCCCACTCAATTTTTCAGAAAAGTATGCAACGGGTTTGCCATCTTGTAATAACACACCTCCTAATCCAATTCCACTAGCATCACATTCAAGCTCAAAAGTCTTATTAAAATCAGGAAGTTGGAGTAAAGGGGCATGTGTCAACTTATCTTTCAATATGGAGAAGGCTTCTTCCTGTGCGGTACCCCAAAGAAAAGGCACATCTTTCTTTGTAAGCTCATTGAGAGGTGCAGCAATGGTGCTGAAATCTCTCACAAAACGCCTATAGAATCCAGCGAGGCCAAGAAAACTCCTCACGTGTGTGACCGTTTTGGGCTGCGGCCAACTCTCAATAGCTTCAATCTTGGCTTTATCAACTTCAATTCCCTGTGGAGTAACAACATAGCCAAGAAAAGATACTCGGTCGGTGCAAAAGGTGCACTTCCCAAGGTTACCAAACAAACGTGCATCACGTAGAGCAATAAAAACAGCACGTAAATGTTCCAAATGTTCTTCCAAAGATCTGCTATAAATCAATATGTCATCAAAGTAAACTACCACAAATCGTCGAATGAAAGCACGTAAAACTTCGTTCATTAATCTCATGAAAGTACTAGGTGCATTAGTTAACCCAAAAGGCATGACTAACCACTCATATAATCCAAACTTAGTTTTGAATGCTGTTTTCCATTCATCTCCCAATTTCATACGAATTTGATGGTATCCACTACGCAAATCAACTTTGGAGAATATTGTAGAGCCACTCAATTCATCAAGCATATCATCTAGCCTAGGAATAGGATGACGATAACGAATAGTAATATTATTAATGCCTCTACAATCAACACACATACGTGATGTACCATCCTTTTTCGGCACTAGAATAATAGGAACAACACAAGGACTAAGGGATTCGCGTATATAACCTTTGTCGAGAAGCTCTTGTACTTGACGCATAATCTCCTTCGTCTCCTCTGGATTGGTACGGTATGGTGCACGGTTTGGCAGTGAAGCACCGGGAATTAAGTCAATTTGATGCTCAATCCCTCGAATAGGCGGTAATCCCGGTGGCACGTCTTGTGGAAAGACGTCAGCAAACTCCTGCAAAATGTTAGTGATAGCAGGAGGCAAAGAGGAAGGCACGTCCTTGAATGAAAATAATGCCTCTTTGCACACAAAAGCATAGCAAACAGATTTGCTGAAATCTAGCTCATCAATATCAGATTTGGTGGCAAATAAACATGCACTTTTCAATTTAATTTCAGAAGCAACACTAGATGGTTTATTATTAGGCTTCATTTGTTGCTCAAATTCTTTTGCCACAATCTGATTTTCACTCTTATTCGTCTCCTGTTTTGCTTTATTAGCTCTATTAATATCATCTTTCAAAATGGAATCAGGAGTCATAGGAAGCAAAGTAATATTTTTATCCTTATGAACAAGAGTATAGTGATTGTTTCTACCATGGTGTACAGAATTTTTATCAAATTGCCATGGTCTACCAAGTAATAAGGAACATGCTTGCATAGGTACCACATCACAATCAACATAATCAGCATATATAGAGATACTAAAATGCACACGAACAGTACGTGTTACCTTAACCTTGCCGCTGTTGTTGAACCATTGGATGTAGTAAGGATGTGGATGTGGTCTGGATAGAGGCAAAGGTGTCCCGTCTTTCGATGAGAAGGTGGATTTCGCTTTGGTGGAAGTCGACTTTGACGATCCGACTACGAACGTGCGAGGACGTCGCGCCTTAGCAATCGCTAAACCAACTCCGAGAGGTTATTGACCACGCCGGAGCACGATCAACCTGACCACGAGGGTCTGTTTCCTGCGAGCAAACGAAGAACAAGCAAGAAACTAAGATTGCAATCTGGATATTGCGAATATAAGATGAAAGCTTTATTGATCAAGGTGGGGTTCTGTGACGCCTTTGTCTGGTCGTTGAACACAAACGAAGTACGCGAAGTTGCAGGTATGGCGAACTTTTAATCTAAACAAAACCCAAAGTCTAAACGATGCCCTAAGGGCTGTATATATGGAGGAAGAGGGGGGAATTTCGTGGCCCTTGGTGGAGGAGTCCGAAATCAACCCTATCTCTTGTTTCCCCACACATACGGACTCTAAAAATAGCCTATACTTATGTATTTCGAAATTACATGGGCCTGGCCCAATAATAAGGTGACGCAGCACCTAAAATAGCCTCGGGACGAAATTTATGAAGTGGCATCTTGTATATTTCGTCCAAGGCTTCATGCACCCATTATGGTGGCTTCAAAGTCCTGAAATCATCACTTGTAACTCCGTTCTTGTTCCCCTTGCGCATGCCATCATCTCCATGCTTGTTCTTGCTCCAATGTTCATCCTTCTCCAAGCTAGGCCCTTCATTTGTAAGCAAAACAAATGTATCCAATTTAGGCAGCATCATATTCTCATGAACATTAGAATCATTACCAAGAAACGAAAGTACCTGGTAATTTAGTTGGCGTGCACGAGCTCTAGTAATTGGTCCAGTATGTATAGCAGCAGGGGCTGTGGGTGTAACAAATGTATTGATGTCCTCATCAACGCACCTCTCCAACAACAACAACAACGACTACCTCCACGTCGCGAAGCAGACCTCCGCCGAGCAAGCCGTGTTCCTCTTGCGTTTGGCCAAACTGTTGGTGCTGCTGTTGATACTTCTGTGGCTCCTGCTGCTGATGCGGAGGAGGATGATTATGTGGGAGATTATGAGGATGAGGTTGATCAAAATCAACACTACGTGCAGCCACCTGTACCACCACCAGCAGGTCGACCTCAGGTATATATTCGTAATGGTAGGCCTGCACCACCACCTCAGGTACGAGATGATGTCCATATTCCTAAACTGAAATTGAATATTCCACCATTTGAGGGTAGATATGTTCCTGATATATATCTTACTTGGGAGTTAGAAACTGAACAACGATTTACATGTTTACAATATCCTGAGGAGAGACGAGTTACTGCTGCTGTTTGTGCTTTCACTAGTTTTGCATGTGTATGGTGGTCTGAACATTGTAGATTATATCCTATTCCAACTACTTGGGCTGCTTTGAAAACTGCTATGCATACGCGTTGGGTTCCACCATATTATCAACGTGAATTGCTTCAAAAATTGCAGCGTTTAAGACAAGGGAAAAATTCTGTAGAAGAATATTATCAGGAATTACAAACTGGCATGATTAGATGTGGTATTGTTGAGGAGAATGAAGCTATGCTTGCACGTTTTCTGGGTGGATTAAATAGAGAGATTCAGACCATTCTAGACTATAAGGAGTATACTAATATCACTCGTTTATTCCATCTTGCTTGTAAAGCTGAACGTGAAGTGCAGGATCGACAAGCATTGGGGCGAACTAACTTTTCTGCAGGCCGACCTTCATCATGGACACCACGTGCATCTTCTACTTCAACTGCACCAGCACCTCCATCCGGTGCCACCTCCAGCCGTGATACAAGATAACAGGCACAACCACCATTATCTGCCAAGAGCGCACCTGCGGGGCCTGCACAGCGTTCTTCTTCTTCCATGGCATCAACAGGGCACACAAGTGATATTATTTGTCGTCGTTGTAAGGGAGGAGGTCATTATGCGAGAGAATGCAAATCTCCGCGTGTGATGATTGCTACCGCGGATGGTGGATATGAGTCCGCTAGTGACTATGATGAGGAGACTTTGGCTCTTATTACACGTGAAGAACATGGTGGAGATGATTCTGATCATGAGACGCAATACATGGCTCCTGAAGACGCTGACAGGTATGAATGTTTAGTTGCTCAACGTGTTTTGAGTGTGCAGGTCACACAAGCTGAGCAAAATCAGAGGCACAATTTGTTCCATACCAAGGGAGTTGTGAAGGAACGTTCTGTGCGCGTCATCATAGACGGAGGGAGCTGCAACAACTTGGCTAGCATGGAGATGGTGGAGAAGCTTTCTCTCACCACAAGACCACATCCACATCCTTACTACATCCAATGGTTCAACAACAACGGCAAGGTTAAGGTAACACGTACTGTTCGTGTGCATTTTATATCTCTACATATGCTGATTATGTTGATTGTGATGTGGTACCTATGCAAGCATGTTCCTTATTACTTGGTAGACCATGGCAATTTGATAAAAATTCTGTACACCATGGTAGAAACAATCACTATACTCTTGTTCATAAGGATAAAAATATTACTTTGCTTCCTATGACTCCTGATTCCATTTTGAAAGATGATATTAATAGAGCTAATAAAGCAAAACAGGAGACGAATAAGAGTGAAAATCAGATTGTGGCAAAAGAATTTGAGCAACAAATGAAGCCTAATAATAAACCATCTAGTGTTGCTTCTGAAATTAAATTGAAAAGTGCATGTTTATTTGCCACCAAATCTGATATTGATGAGCTAGATTTCAGCAAATCTGTTTGCTATGCTTTTGTGTGCAAAGAGGCATTATTTTCATTCGAGGACGTGCCTTCCTCTTTGATAGAGGCAAAGGTGTCCCGTCTTTCGATGAGATGGTGGATTTCGCTTTGGTGGAAGTCGACTTTGACGATCCGACTACGAACGTGCGAGGACGTCGCGCCTTAGCAATCGCTAAACCAACTCCGAGAGGTTATTGACCACGCCGGAGCACGATCAACCTGACCACGAGGGTCTGTTTCCTGCGAGCAAACGAAGAACAAGCAAGAAACTGAGATTGCAATCTGGATATTGCGAATATAAGATGAAAGCTTTATTGATCAAGGTGGGGTTCTGTGACGCCTTTGTCTGGTCGTTGAACACAAACGAAGTACGCGAAGTTGCAGCTATGGCGAACTTTTAATCTAAACAAAACCCAAAGTCTAAACGATGCCCTAAGGGCTGTATATATGGAGGAAGAGGGGGGGAATTTCGTGGCCCTTGGTGGAGGAGTCCGAAATCAACCCTATCTCTTGTTTCCCCACACATACGGACTCTAAAAATAGCCTATACTTATGTATTTCGAAATTACATGGGCCTGGCCCAATAATAAGGTGACGAAGCACCTAAAATAGCCTCGGGACGAAATTTATGAAGTGGCATCTTGTATATTTCGTCCAAGGCTTCATGCGCCCATTATGGTGGCTTCAAAGTCCTGAAATCATCACTTGTAACTCCGTTCTTGTTCCCCTTGCGCATGCCATCATCTCCATGCTTGTTCTTGCTCCAATGTTCATCCTTCTCCAAGCTAGGCCCTTCATTTGTAAGCAAAACAAATGTATCCAATTTAGGCAACATCATATTCTCATGAACATTAGAATCATTACCAAGAAATGAAAGTACCTGGTAATTTAGTTGGCGTGCACGAGCTCTAGTAATTGGTCCTGATAGAGGTGAGGGTCCCGATCTTTCGATGAGATGATAACTATCGATTTGGTGGAGACGACTTTGACGATCCGACTACAAACGTGCACGACGTTGCGCCTTAGCAATCGCTAAACCAATCTCCTGAGGTTACTGACGATGCTGGAAGCACGGTCAGCCTGACCACGAAGGTCTATTCCTGCAAGCAATCGAAGAACGAGCAAGAATATGATAAAGCAATCTGAATATTGCAAATATATATGAAGTATTGATAATGGTGGGGATCCGGAAGCGGTCTTGGTCTGGTCGTTGGACACAAACGAAGTACACGAAGTTGCAATGGCTAACTTTTAACTAAAAAAATCCCAAGGAAAAGCTACTAGATGGATCTATTTATATAGGAGCAAGGGGTGGCGGCCAAGGAGGTGGGAGGACGTCCCAAGGCAGCCTAAAACTAAATCTAGGTCGTACAAGGCCAATGGGCCCAAGTGGAGGTGATGTAACACCTTTGGATTTGTAGTTTGACTCGGATTCTGCTGCAGCATCAGATTATTTCGTCCACAACTCAACGCTCCGGACGAATTTGAAGGTGATTCCAATTGGGTTGGAAAGTGCACGAAATCTAGTTTCCAACAAAAAAAGAATCACCCAATTCGGAGTCTGTATGAAAAACTTGTGTGCGTTTTGAGTCAGGTATATCTGTGCAGTCCGAATCTAAATCCAAAACGTGAGAGACTTGGACTCTATCTTCTCTTGGGCCAAAAGTGACGTGAGAGAACTTTCTGGACAGCAAATAAACATCTCTTTCTTCCTTATCTTCATATGTGGGTTGAACAAATGTCCCATACACCTGCAATTAGACAAAACACAAAAGTGTGTGAAGTATTTTTGTTCTGGATAACATAAATAGATTATTGAATAGTTTGCACTAGAAATCACCTGACAAATATGCATATATGCAATATTTTTGGTCATATCCAAGGTAGTCATGTCCTCATCATCCTCCCCTTCTTGAAGATAAAGCCGTCCTCGGCGTTGCTTAATCTGAAATGTGGCTAACAAAAGAGACAAGGTGTACATGTTGTATATGTATATGTCATCCATTTTTTACTTCCCTTGATTTTTGCATATATGACACATGAATAGATGAGTAACTTGCATAGTTCATAAAATCTAAAGCCAAAAAATTAGCACAAGAAGTAGAAGGCATGAAAATATTGCAACTCAGTTTGCACATATAAGTGAAGCTCTTATTCATTTCAAAAGATTGACAATGTTCATCATTAAACCATCCCAACATTGGTGAATAAACCTTACTTGCATCAAATTTACATGCTACAACATGCTTAAATAAGCAAACATGCAATAAGTCATTCAACACAGAATCATCACCAAGATTAGAGCTCATATCAAAATGATTAAACATTGGTTCTTTTGCATCAATAGTTAATTCAATGGGTGCACTCAAAATTGTTGGTATTTCAGTTGTTTGATCACATGGCAAAGTCAAATTATCAACGTAGTCCTCTAAAATAGGTGGTGTGATCAAAGTAGTGGGTAGCTTATCAGATGGTGCATTCAAATTGACAAGGCATTCATCATTCTCATGTAGAGATGGAAGATCAATACCTTTGTCATTACCTCTTATGATCAACTCAGATGATGTAGCCACTCTCGGGGGCGATGTGTCACATGGTGGAGGTGATGTAGTCCTGACAACAACGGATGTGGTTGTCATAGTATGCCTAGTAGTTGAAGGAACAATCATATCAACTCTTGGAATGTCCACCGTGCGCTTGTTCTCCTCGTGGCCAACACGTCGTTTTATTTCCTGTTCAGCTTTGCAAGCAAGATGAAACAAATGGTCCATAGGATAACACTCTTCATGAATTAGTATCTCTTGAATATCACGATTTAATCCTCCCCAAAATCTATCCATAAAATCATCTTCACTTTCTTCTAAAGAGGAATGCAACAAGGTAGTTTGTGAATCATCATAATATTTTGTTACAGTTTCACTACCTTGTTTTAAGTGTTGCAACTTCTTAATCATGTCACGAGTATAATAAGCAGGGACGAAAGTATGTCGCATGGCAAGTTTCAAATCATCCCAAGTAGTAGGTATATAATCAGGGTGTAACCGACAATATTCACTCCACCAAACCAAAGCATAACCAGTGAAAGAACCAACCGCAACCTTAACCTTTTTATGTTCATCGAAATTATGGGAAGCAAATATATTTTTTATGTCGAACTCCCATTCAATATATAAAGCAGGTTTAAAACGGCCATTAAATGGTGGTATAGATACATTAACCTGATCATGTGCATTTGGATGTTTGTGCACCTCTCGTGACGGTTGTGGTATTTGCAAAGGTCGTGGCACGTCTCCCGCGATCGACAAAGCCCATGAATTAACTCTGGATCCTGTCATGATTAGTAGAACAAGAAAGAAAACCCAAAAATAATGTTCCTATAACTACTAGGATGTGGTCGTAAAACGCTCATAGTAAAGCAAATATCAATGTCTTACAAGTTCTTACCATGCAGCAGGCGGTGATCGGCAACCAGCGGTGTCAAGTAACTCGGAATATTGAGTAAAGCGATTGCCAGGGGAGCGTACGTATACACGGTGTAGAAATATGTGGAGCTGGGTTGGCTATATATGGTAGCAAAAGATTAGCAATAATCAATTCAAAGATGCAATGTTGAATAAACGCTCAACGACGATACTGTGCTGGTCCTAGGCTAGACCGGACTAGAGACGCGAGCCTAGAACACTAATGAGGTCACGGCGTAGCACAACTAGCATCAATGAAGGATACTAAGTAGCTCTTGACAGCAAGATATAAGTGAAGATCACAACGGCAGTGAAGATAATGATGAAAAACAACTGCCAAGCAGGATATACAACAACTCTCTCTCCAACTTTCCTCTTGAAAAGTTTGAGACAATTTTCTGATAAATTCTTTCAAAGAATGCTACTAACTCAAGCTTTTCAATGCAAAAAGAATCACTCAATTCCGAGTTAATATGAGGAGTCAAAGAATTCTAAAACTGGCCTGAAAAATTGGAACAAGCTGTGTTCACGAACTTCAGAGGGCAAAAAGACCTATTTAGATGCCGATTTTTAGGTGTCAAATATTGAACTAGCTTCTGGAACTATTTAGATGCGGCTCGTCGCTAGCTTCAATTTGAGTACTCACGGAGGCAAAACGGACTTCGTATGAGGAAGATACACCTGTTTTACTGAACAGTGCGCAAATCAGATTCCAATCCGAATTCAGGTACGAGATTGATTCTAGATAGATCCGATTTTTTTTCTTCTCTCCTTTTTTTCTCACGTTTTTTTTTTGTTTTTCTTCTCTCTCTTTTTCTTTTTTTTTCTTTCTTTTTTTCTCTCTTTTTTTTTTCTCTCTCTTTTTTCTCTCCCTCTTTCCAAGACAAACTAGATAAGATGCAGATTGGATCAGGTGAAGATGTGAATGACCTCAACTATGATTATGACAATGAACAGTGCATAGCACGTGGTGGAAATTAATAGATGGGATGGTGGACGGCGGAAGGAATAATGATGCAGCGGCGGCGTGACTAATGTGAACAGAACTCGAAACTCTAAAGGAACTAGACACTAAGACCAGCAACTCGACACGACGATGCAACCGATAATTCAACTATGCAAGCAATGAAAAGAAAATTGCAAAGGCTCAGACTGGCTTGGACCAAGGATGAATAGATCTAACTCTTTTTTGTGGCTTTTTCTTGGACAATAGGTAAGAAAATAAATCTAATCTAGGAAAACTAGAAATTCTCACCGAGCAACCTGAAAACTGATACCACTTGATAGAGGCGAGGGTCCCGATCTTTCGATGAGATGATAACTATCGATTTGGTGGAGACGACTTTGACGATCCGACTACAAACGTGCACGACGTTGCGCCTTAGCAATCGCTAAACCAATCTCCTGAGGTTACTGACGATGCGGGAAGCACGGTCAGCCTGACCACGAAGGTCTATTCCTGCAAGCAATCGAAGAACGAGCAAGAATATGATAAAGCAATCTGAATATTGCAAATATATATGAAGTATTGATAATGGCGGGGATCCGGAAGCGGTCTTGGTCTGGTCGTTGGACACAAACGAAGTACACGAAGTTGCAATGGCTAACTTTTAACTAAACAAATCCCAAGGAAAAGCTACTAGATGGATCTACTTATATAGGAGCAAGGGGTGGCGGCCAAGGAGGTGGGAGGACGTCCCAAGGCAGCCTAAAACTAAATCTAGGTCGTACAAGGCCAATGGGCCCAAGTGGAGGTGATGTAACACCTTTGGATTTGTAGTTTGACTCGGATTCTGCTGCAGCATTAGATTGTTTCGTCCACAACTCAACGCTCCGGACGAATTTGAAGGTGATTCCAATTGGGTTGGAAAGTGCACGAAATCTAGTTTCCAACAAAAAAAGAATCACCCAATTCGGAGTCCGTATGAAAAACTTGTGTGCGTTTTGAGTCAGGTATGTCTGTGCAGTCCGAATCTGAATCCAAAACGTGAGAGACTTGGACTCTATCTTCTCTTGGGCCAAAAGTGACGTGAGAGAACTTTCTGGACAGCAAATAAACATCTCTTTCTTCCTTATCTTCATATGTGGGTTGTACAAATGTCCCATACACCTGCAATTAGACAAAACAAAAAAGTGTGTGAAGTATTTTTGTTCTGGATAACATAAATAGATTATTGAATAGTTTGCACTAGAAATCACCTGACAAATATGCATATATGCAATATTTTTGGTCATATCCAAGGTAGTCACGTCCTCATCAGGTCCAGTATGTATAGCAGCAGGGGCTGTGGGTGTAACAATTGTATTGATGTCCTCATCATCCTCCCCTTCTTGAAATGAAGTCGTCCTCGATGGAAGTTCATCTTCCTCACCCAAATAAGGCTTCAAATCTGCAATGTTAAAAGTGGGACTAACCCCAAAATCTGCAGGCAGCTCAAGTTTATATGCATTATCATTTATTTTCTCTAACACCTTAAAGGGACCATCAGCACGTGGCATTAGCTTTGATTTGCGCAAATCAGGAAATCTATCCTTACGCAAATGTAACCAAACAAGATCTCCAGGTGCAAACACAACATGTTTTCTACCCTTATCTCCAGCAAGTTTATATTTAGCATTCATACGCTCAATGTTTGCCTTAGTTAACTCATGCATTTTTAAAATCAATTCAGCACGTTGTTTAGCATCAAAATTAACCTTCTCCGAAGATGGAAGAGGCAACAAATCAATAGGTGCACGAGGTAGGAAACCATACACAACTTCAAAAGGGCACATCTTAGTAGTAGAATGCAATGAACGATTATAAGCAAATTCAATATGAGGCAAGCATTCCTCCCACATTTTCTTATTATTCTTCAAAACAGCCCTAAGCATAGTAGACAACGTTCTATTGACTACTTCAGTTTGTCCATCAGTTTGGGGGTGACAAGTAGTACTAAAAAGCAGTTTAGTCCCCAACTTAGCCCATAAACATCTCCAAAAGTGGCTAAGAAATTTAGTATCACGATCTGAAACAATAGTATTTGGCACACCATGCAAGCGAATAATTTCACGAAAGAACAAATCAGCAACATTAACAGCATCATCGCTTTTATGACATGGTATAAAGTGTGCCATTTTCGAGAATCTATCCGCGACAACAAATATGCTATCCCTCCCCTTCTTTGTTCGAGGTAAACCTAAAACAAAGTCCATAGATATATCCTCCCAAGGAACACTAGGTACAGGCAAAGGCATATATAAACCATGAGGATTGAGTCGTGACTTAGCTTTTTGACATCTAGTGCAGCGAGCAATAAAACGCTCAACATCCCGTCTCATCTTTGGCCAAAAGAAATGTGATGAGGACATGACTCCGAATTGGGTGATTCTTTTTTTGTTGGAAACTAGATTTCGTGCACTTTCCAACCCAATTGGAATCACCTTCAAATTCGTCCGGGGCGTTGAGTTGTGGACGAAACAATCTGATGCTGCAACAGAATCCGAGTCAAACTACAAGTCCAAAGGTGTTACATCACCTCCACTTGGGCCCATTGGCCTTGTACGACCTAGATTTAGTTTTAGGCTGCCTTGGGACGTCCTCCCACCTCCTTGGCCGCCACCCCTTGCTCCTATATAAGTAGATCCATCTAGTAGCTTTTCCTTGGGATTTGTTTAGTTAAAAGTTAGCCATTGCAACTTCGTGTACTTCGTTTGTGTCCAACGACCAGACCAAGACCGCTTACGGATCCCCACCTTTATCAATACTTCATATATACTCGCAATATTCAGATTGCTTTTATCATATTCTTGCTTGTTCTTCGATTGCTTGCAGGAATAGACCTTCGTGGTCAGGTTGATTGTGCTCCGGCGTGGTCAATAACCTCTCGGAGTTGGTTTAGCGATTGCTAAGGCGCAACGTCATGCACGTTTGTAGTCGGATCGTCAAAGTCGTCTCCACCAAATCGATAGTTATCATCTCATCGAAGATCGGGACACCCCGCCTCTATCACAAGCATTCCTCCCACATTTTCTTATTATTCTTCAAAACAGCCCTAAGCATAGTAGACAACGTTCTATTGACTACTTCAGTTTGTCCATCAGTTTGGGGGTGACAAGTAGTACTAAAAAGCAGTTTAGTCCCCAACTTAGCCCATAAACATCTCCAAAAGTGGCTAAGAAATTTAGTATCACGATCTGAAACAATAGTATTTGGCACACCATGCAAGCGAATAATTTCACGAAAGAACAAATCAGCAACATTAACAGCATCATCGCTTTTATGACATGGTATAAAGTGTGCCATTTTCGAGAATCTATCCACGACAACAAATATGCTATCCCTCCCCTTCTTTGTTCGAGGTAAACCTAAAACAAAGTCCATAGATATATCCTCCCAAGGAACACTAGGTACAGGCAAAGGCATATATAAACCATGAGGATTGAGTCGTGACTTAGCTTTTTGACATGTAGTGCATCGAGCAATAAAACGCTCAACATCCCGTCTCATCTTTGGCCAAAAGGAATGTGTAGCAAGTACGTCCTCCGTCTTCTTCACGCCAAAGTGTCCCATTAATCCTCCTCCATGCGCCTCCTGCAACAACAAAAGACAAACGGAGCTAGCTGGAATGCATAGCTTGTTAGCACGAAACACAAATCCATCGTTAACGACAAACTTGTTCCACATTCTTCCTTCTTTACAATTCTGCATTACATCTTTAAAATCAGCATCATGCACATATTGATCTTTGATGGTCTCCAAACCAAATATTTTGAAGTCAAGTTGTGAAAGCATAGTATAGCGACGAGACAATGCATCAGCAATAACATTTTCTTTTCCCTTCTTGTGTTTAATGACATAAGGGAAAGTCTCAATGAATTCAACCCATTTAGCATGTCTACGATTCAGTTTAGCTTGACTTTTAATATGTTTCAAAGATTCATGATTAGAATGTATAACAAATTCTTTGGGCCATAAATAATGTTGCCATGTTTCTAAAGTCCGAACAAGAGCATATAATTCTTTATCATAAGTAGAATAATTCAGACTAGGCCCACTCAATTTTTCAGAAAAGTATGCAACGGGTTTGCCATCTTGTAATAACACACCGCCTAATCCAATACCACTAGCATCACATTCAAGCTCAAAAGTCTTATTAAAATCAGGAAGTTGGAGTAAAGGAGCATGTGTCAACTTATCTTTCAATACGGAGAAGGCTTCTTCCTGTGCGGTACCCCAAAGAAAAGGCACATCTTTCTTTGTAAGCTCATTGAGAGGTGCAGCAATGGTGCTGAAATCTCTCACAAAACGCCTATAGAACCCAGCGAGGCCAAGAAAACTCCTCACTTGTGTGACCGTTTTGGGTTGCGGCCAACTCTCAATAGCTTCAATCTTGGCTTTATCAACTTCAATTCCCTGTGGAGTAACAACATAGCCAAGAAAAGATACTCGGTCGGTGCAAAAGGTGCACTTCCCAAGGTTACCAAACAAAGGTGCATCACGTAGAGCAATAAAAACAACACGTAAATGTTCCAAATGTTCTTCCAAAGATCTGCTATAAATCAATATGTCATCAAAGTAAACTACCACAAATCGTCCAATGAAAGCACGTAAAACTTCGTTCATTAATTTCATGAAAGTACTAGGTGCATTAGTTAACCCAAAAGGCATGACTAACCACTCATATAATCCAAACTTAGTTTTAAATGCTGTTTTCCATTCATCTCCCAATTTCATACGAATTTGATGGTAGCCACTATATAAATCAACTTTGGAGAATATTGTAGAGCCACTCAATTCATCAAGCATATCATCTAGCCTAGGAATAGGATGACGATAACGAATAGTAATATTATTAATGCCTCTACAATCAACACACATACGTGATGTACCATCCTTTTTCGGCACTAGAATAATAGGAACAGCACAAGGAATAAGGGATTCGCGTATATAACCTTTCTCGAGAAGCTCTTGTACTTGACGCATAATCTCCTTCGTCTCCTCTGGATTGGTACGGTATGGTGCACGGTTTGGCAGTGAAGCACCGGGAATTAAGTCAATCTGATGCTCAATCCCTCGAATAGGCGGTAATCCCGGTGGCACGTCTTGTGGAAAAACGTCAGCGAACTCCTGCAAAATGTTAGTGACAGTAGGAGGCAAAGAGGAAGGCACGTCGTCGAATGAAAATAATGCCTCTTTGCACACAAAAGCATAGCAAATAGATTTGCTGAAATCTAGCTCATCAATATCAGATTTGGTGGCAAATAAACATGCACTTTTCAATTTAATTTCAGAAGCAACACTAGATGGTTTATTATTAGGCTTCATTTGTTGCTCAAATTCTTTTGCCACAATCTGATTTTCACTCTTATTCTTCTCCTGTTTTGCTTTATTAGCTCTATTAATTTGATCTTTCAAAATGGAATCAGGAGTCATAGGAAGCAAAGTAATATTTTTATCCTTATGAACAAGAGTATAGTGATTGTTTCTACCATGGTGTACAGAATTTTTATCAAATTGCCATGGTCTACCAAGTAATAAGGAACATGCTTGCATAGGTACCACATCACAATCAACATAATCAGCATATGTAGAGATACTAAAATGCACACGAACAGTACGTGTTACCTTAACCTTGCCGCTGTTGTTGAACCATTGGATGTAGTAAGGATGTGGATGTGGTCTTGTGGTGAGAGAAAGCTTCTCCACCATCTCCATGCTAGCCAAGTTGTTGCAGCTCCCTCCGTCTATTATGACGCGCACAGAACGTTCCTTCACAACTCCCTTGGTATGGAACAAATTGTGCCTCTGATTTTGCTCAGCTTGTTTGACCTGCACACTCAAAACACGTTGAGCAACTAAACATTCATACCTGTCAGCGTCTTCAGGAGCCATGTATTGCGTCTCATGATCAGAATCATCTCCACCATGTTCTTCACGTGTAATAAGAGCCAATGTCTCCTCATCATAGTCACTAGCGGACTCATATCCACCACCCTCGGTAGCAATCATCACACGCGGAGATTTGCATTCTCTCGCATAATGACCTCCTCCCTTACAACGACGACAAATAATATCACTTGTGTGCCCTGTTGATGCCCTGGAAGAAGAACTCTGTGCAGGCCCGGCAGGTGCGCTCTTGGCAGATAATGGTGGTTGTTCCTGTTTTCTTGTATCACGGCTGTAGGAGGCACCTGATTGAGGTGCTGGTGCAGTTGAAGTATGATGAGGACATCAATACCATTGTTACACCCACAGCCCCTACTGCTACATATACGGGACCAATTACTAGAGCTCGTGCATGCCAATTAAATTATCAGGTACTTTCGTTTCTTGTTAATGATTCTAATGTTCATGAGAATATGATGCTGCCTAAATTGGATACATTTGTTTTGCTTACAAATGAAGGGCCTAGCTTGGAGAAGGATGAACATTGGAGCAAGAACAAGCATGGAGATGATCGCATGCGCAAGGGGAACAAGAACGGAGTTACAAGTGACGATTTCAGGACTTTGAAGCCACCATAATGGGCGCATGAAGCCTTGGACGAAATATACAAGATGCCACTTCATAAATTTCGTCCCGAGGTTATTATAGGTGCTGCGTCACCTTATTATTGGGCCAGGCCCATGTAATTTCGAAATACATAAGTATAGGCTATTTTTAGAGTCCGTATGTGTGGGGAAACAAGAGATAGGGTTGATTTCGGACCCCTCCACCAAGGGCCACGAAATTCCCCCCCTCTTCCTCCATATATACAGCCCTTAGGGCATCGTTTAGACTTTGGGTTTTGTTTAGATTAAAAGTTCGCCATAGCTGCAACTTCGCGTACTTCGTTTGTGTTCAACGACCAGACAAAGGCGTCACAGAACCCCACCTTGATCAATAAAGCTTTCATCTTATATTCGCAATATCCAGATTGCAATCTTAGTTTCTTGCTTGTTCTTCGTTTGCTCGCAGGAAACAGACCCTCGTGGTCAGGTTGATCGTGCTCTGGCGTGGTCAATAACCTCTCGGAGTTGGTTTAGCGATTGCTAAGGCACAACGTCCTCCCACGTTCGTAGTCGGATCGTCAAAGTCGACTTCCACCAAAGCGATATCCATCATCTCATCGAAAGACGGGACACCTTTGCCTCTATCAAGTGGTATCAGATTTCCAGGTTGCTCGGTGAGATTTTACAGTTTTTCGTAGTTTAGATCGAGTCTGTTCTTCATACCTACAGTCCACGAAAAAGCCACAAAAAAAATTAGGGTTAGTTCATCATATCCGAACCAATCTGAGCCTTTGCATAATCTTTTCAGGGTTTTGCTTTGTTGAATTTGCGGTTGCATCGTCGTTTCTAGTTGCTGGTCTTAGAGTCTAGTCTTTTAGAGTTTCGAGTTCTAGTCATAAGTTGTCACGCCGTCGCCGCACCATCATCATCAACCCTGCCATCTACCACCACCGCTTATCCGCCACCGCTTTGAATCCGTATCCATATAGCACCACAGCTGTCATATACCACCACCGCTGCCATCTACCACCATATATCCACCACCAATCCGATTTCCTTGCTTATTAGGTTTGTTTTCGAGATCCATCTAGTTTCCGATTCGTGTTTCCTTGCCGGAGTAGGTTTCGGGTAGCCACGCTCCGTTTAGGCCCAAAATTTTTCGAAAACGCATTTTTCGAAAAAAATTCTGGCTATCCTATTTTTAGGTGTTTCTGAGTGTTTTGAGACAGGTGCCATTATAGGAAGTTTTTTTTGACCCGTTTCCAGTTTTTGGGTCCGGGCAGTCGAAAAAAAAAATTGTCAAAAAAAAATTTCGTGCCCATCCTGTCAGTTTGACCTAGGAAGAGTTTTGAGACACTCGCCATTATAGTGCTTTTTCGCAAAAAAAAAAGCAGCGCAAAAAAAAGTGCAAAAAAAAAAGAGAGCGAAAAGAAAAATTTCAGAGTGTGCTTTTCCCTTGTTTACGTGCCGCGCCGTGATTTTGTTGGTGTTCTAGGCTCGCGTCTCTAGCACAGTCTAGCCTAGGACCAGCACAGTACCGTCGTTGAGCATTTATTCAACTTTGCATCTCTGAATTGATTATTGCTGACCCTTTTTGCTACCATACTATAAGCCTTCCCAGCTCCACATACATCTACGTCGTGTGTTTGACTCTCCCTGGTAATCGCTCTATCCAAGCTTTGAGAGTTTTTGACTACAACGGTTGCCGATCACCGCCTGCTGCTGGGTAAGAACTGGTAAGAATTTGAGATTTGCTTGACGGATTTGTGATACACCACCACCACTTCTTAGTAGTCTATAGGATCATATTCATGTGTGTTTCTATTGCTGCTAACCATGCCAGGATCACAAGCCGACGAGATTGACTGGGAGAACTTATCGAACAAGGAGCTTCATGATAAGTTTCAGCAAATGATGACTGAACAGGTACAAGATGTGCTGAACAATTTTGAAGAGGCCATGGAGAAGATCACTGGCCTTGAGAAGACGTTCGAAACAAAGCTCGATAACAGATTTAATGAACTGCTTGCGCGTCTTCCACCACCGGCTGCACCGGTCGCACCTCTGCAACAACAACTACGCCCCCTTCCCAATCAGTATGGACGAGCACAGCGTGTTTCTATTGAGCCAGGACAAAATTCTGGTGCCGCTGCTACTGCTGTTGGTGTTTCTTTGGCTCCTGCTACTGCTGCTGCTGGTACCCAGGAGGATGATGAGTATGCGGGCGATTATGAGGATGAGGTTGATCAAAATCAGATCTACGAGCAGCCACCAGCACCACCACCAGCAGGTCGACCTCAGGTATATATTCGTAATGGTAGGCCTGCACCACCACCTCAGGTACGAGATGATGTCCATATTCCTAAACTGAAATTGAATATTCCACCATTTGAGGGTAGATATGTTCCTGATATATATCTTACTTGGGAGTTAGAAACTGAACAACGATTTACATGTTTACAATATCCTGAGGAGAGACGAGTTGCTGCTGCTGTTTGTGCTTTCACTAGTTTTGCATGTGTATGGTGGTCTGAACATTGTAGATTATATCCTATTCCAACTACTTGGGCTGCTTTGAAAACTGCTATGCGTACGCGTTGGGTTCCACCATATTATCAACGTGAATTGCTTCAAAAATTGCAGCGTTTAAGACAAGGGAAAAATTCTGTAGAAGAATATTATCAGGAATTACAAACTGGCATGATTGGATGTGGTATTGTTGAGGAGAATGAAGCTATGCTTGCACGTTTTTTGGGTGGATTAAATAGAGAGATTCAGACCATTCTAGACTATAAGGAGTATACTAATATCACTCGTTTATTCCATCTTGCTTGTAAAGCTGAACGTGAAGTGCAGGATCGACAAGCATTGGGGCGAACTAACTTTTCTGCAGGCCGACCTTCATCATGGACACCACGTGCATCTTCTACTTCAACTGCACCAGCACCTCCATCCGGTGCCACCTCCAGCCGTGATACAAGAAAACAGGCACAACCTCCATTATCTGCCAAGAGCGCACCTGCAGGGCCTGCACAGCGTTCGTCTTCTTCCATGGCATCAACAGGGCACACAAGTGATATTATTTGTCGTCGTTGTAAGGGAGGAGGTCATTATGCGAGGGAATGCAAATCTCCGCGTGTGATGATTGCTATCGCGGATGGTGGATATGAGTCTGCTAGTGACTATGATGAGGAGACTTTGGCTCTTATTACACGTGAAGAACATGGTGGAGATGATTCTGATCATGAGACGCAATACATGGCTCCTGAAGACGCTGACAGGTATGAATGTTTAGTTGCTCAACGTGTTTTGAGTGTGCAGATCACACAAGCTGAGCAAAATCAGAGGCACAATTTGTTCCATACCAAGGGAGTTGTGAAGGAACGTTCTGTGCGCGTCATCATAGACGGAGGGAGCTGCAACAACTTGGCTAGCATGGAGATGGTGGAGAAGCTTTCTCTCACCACAAGACCACATCCACATCCTTACTACATCCAATGGTTCAACAACAGCGACAAGGTTAAGGTAACACGTACTGTTCGTGTGCATTTTAGTATCTCTACATATGCTGATTATGTTGATTGTGATGTGGTACCTATGCAAGCATGTTCCTTATTACTTGGTAGACAATGGCAATTTGATAAAAATTCTGTACGCCATGGTAGAAACAATCACTATACTCTTGTTCATAAGGATAAAAATATTACTTTGCTTCCTATGACTCCTGATTCCATTTTGAAAGATGATATTAATAGAGCTAATAAAGCAAAACAGGAGACGAATAAGAGTGAAAATCAGATTGTGGCAAAAGAAATTGAGCAACAAATGAAGCCTAATAATAAACCATCTAGTGTTGCTTCTGAAATTAAATTGAAAAGTGCATGTTTATTTGCCACCAAATCTGATATTGATGAGCTAGATTTCAGCAAATCTGTTTGCTATGCTTTTGTGTGCAAAGAGGCATTATTTTCATTCGAGGACGTGCTTCCTCTTTGCCTCCTGCTGTCACTAACATTTTGCAGGAGTTCGCTGACGTCTTTCCACAAGACGTGCCACCGGGATTACCGCCTATTCGAGGGATTGAGCATCAGATTGACTTAATTCCCGGTGCTTCACTGCCAAACCGTGCACCATACCGTACCAATCCAGAGGAGACGAAGGAGATTATGCGTCAAGTACAAGAGCTTCTCGACAAAGGTTATATACGCGAATCCCTTAGTCCTTGTGTTGTTCCTATTATTCTAGTGCCGAAAAAGGATGGTACATCACGTATGTGTGTTGATTGTAGAGGCATTAATAATATTACTATTCGTTATCGTCATCCTATTCATAGGCTCGATGATATGCTTGATGAATTGAGTGGCTCTACAACATTCTCCAAAGTTGATTTGCGTAGTGGATACCATCAAATTCGTATGAAGTTGGGGGATGAATGGAAAACAGCATTTAAAACTAAGTTTGTTTTATATGAGTGGTTAGTCATGCCTTTTGGGTTAACTAATGCGCCTAGTACTTTCATGAGACTAATGAACGAAGTTTTACGTGCTTTCATTGGACGATTTGTGGTAATCTATTTTGATGATATACTGATTTATAGCAGATCTTTGGAAGAACATTTGGAACATTTACGTGCTGTTTTTATTGCTCTACGTGATGCACGTTTGTTTGGTAACCTTGGGAAGTGCACCTTTTGCACCGACCGAGTATCTTTTCTTGGCTATGTTGTTACTCCACAGGGAATTGAAGTTGACAAAGCCAAGATTGAAGCTATTGAGAGTTGGCCGCAGCCCAAAACGGTCACACAAGTGAGGAGTTTTCTTGGCCTCGCTGGATTCTATAGGCGTTTTGTGAGAGATTTCAGCACCATTGCTGCACCTCTCAACGAGCTTACAAAGAAGGATGTGCCTTTTGTTTGGGGTACCGCACAGGAAGAAGCCTTCACGGTATTGAAAGATAAGTTGACACATGCTCCTTTACTCCAACTTCCTGATTTTAATAAGACTTTTGAGCTTGAATGTGATGCTAGTGGAATTGGATTAGGAGGTGTGTTATTACAAGATGGCAAACCTGTTGCATACTTTTCTGAAAAATTGAGTGGGCCTAGTCTGAATTATTCTACTTATGATAACGAATTATATGCTCTTGTTCGGACTTTAGAAACATGGCAACATTATTTATGGCCCAAAGAATTTGTTATACATTCTGATCATGAATCTTTGAAACATATTAAAAGTCAAGCTAAACTGAATCGTAGACATGCTAAATGGGTTGAATTCATTGAGACTTCCCCTTATGTCATTAAACACAAGAAGGGAAAAGAAAATGTTATTGCTGATGCATTGTCTCGTCGCTATACTATGCTTTCACAACTTGACTTCAAAATATTTGGTTTGGAGTCCATCAAAGATCAATATGTGCATGATGCTGATTTTAAAGATGTAATGCAGAATTGTAAAGAAGGAAGAATGTGGAACAAGTTCGTCGTTAACGATGGATTTGTGTTTCGTGCTAACAAGATATGCATTCCAGCTAGCTCCGTTCGTCTTTTGTTGTTGCAGGAGGCGCATGGAGGAGGATTAATGGGACACTTTGGCGTGAAGAAGACGGAGGACGTACTTGCTACACATTTCTTTTGGCCAAAGATGAGACGGGATTTGAGCGTTTTATTGCTCGATGCTCTACATGTCAAAAAGCTAAGTCACGACTCAATCCTCATGGTTTATATATGCCTTTGCCTGTACCTAGTGTTTGATATAGGCAAAGGTGTCCCGTCTTTCGATGAGATGATGGATATCGCTTTGGTGGAAGTCGACTTTGACGATCCGACTACGAACGTGCGAGGACGTCGCGCCTTAGCAATCGCTAAACCAACTCCGAGAGGTTATTGACCACGCCGGAGCACGATCAACCTGACCACGAGGGTCTGTTTCCTGCGAGCAAACGAAGAACAAGCAAGAAACTAAGATTGCAATCAGGATATTGCGAATACAAGATGAAAGCTTTATTGATCAAGGTGGGGTTCTGTGACGCCTTTGTCTGGTCGTTGAACACAAACGAAGTACGCGAAGTTGCAGCTATGGCGAACTTTTAATCTAAACAAAACCCAAAGTCTAAACGATGCCCTACGGGCTGTATATATGGAGGAAGAGGGGGGAATTTCGTGGCCTTGGTGGAGGGGTCCGAAATCAACCCTATCTCTTGTTTCCCCACACATACGGAACTCTAAAAATAGCCTATACTTATGTATTTCGAAATTACATGGGCCTGGCCCAATAATAAGGTGACGCAGCACCTAAAATAGCCTCGGGACGAAATTTATGAAGTGGCATCTTGTATATTTCGTCCAAGGCTTCATGCACCCATTATGGTGGCTTCAAAGTCCTGAAATCATCACTTGTAACTCCGTTCTTGTTCCCCTTGCGCATGCCATCATCTCCATGCTTGTTCTTGCTCCAATGTTCATCCTTCTCCAAGCTAGGCCCTTCATTTGTAAGCAAAACAAATGTATCCAATTTAGGCAGCATCATATTCTCATGAACATTAGAATCATTACCAAGAAACGAAAGTACCTGGTAATTTAGTTGGCGTGTACGAGCTCTAGTAATTGGTCCAGTATGTATAGCAGCAGGGGCTGTGGGTGTAACAATTGTATTGATGTCCTCATCACTAAAGTCCGAACAAGAGCATATAATTCTCTATCATAAGTAGAATAATTCAGACTAGGCCCATTCAATTTTTCAGAAAAGTATGCAACAGGTTTGCCATCTTGTAATAACACACCTCCTAATCCAATTCCACTAGCATCACATTCAAGCTCAAAAGTCTTATTAAAATCAGGAAGTTGGAGTAAAGGAGCATGTGTCAACTTATCTTTCAATACCGTGAAGGCTTCTTCCTGTGCGGTACCCCAAAGAAAAGGCACATCTTTCTTTGTAAGCTCATTGAGAGGTGCAGCAATGGTGCTGAAATCTCTCACAAAACGCCTATAGAATCCAGCGAGGCCAAGAAAACTCCTCACTTGTGTGACCGTTTTGGGCTGCGGCCAACTCTCAATAGCTTCAATCTTGGCTTTATCAACTTCAATTCCCTGTGGAGTAACAACATAGCCAAGAAAAGATACTCGGTCGGTGCAAAAGGTGCACTTCCCAAGGTTACCAAACAAACGTGCATCCCGTAGAGCAATAAAAACAGCACGTAAATGTTCCAAATGTTCTTCCAAAGATCTGCTATAAATCAATATGTCATCAAAGTAAACTACCACAAATCGTCCAATGAAAGCACGTAAAACTTCGTTCATTAATCTCATGAAAGTACTAGGTGCATTAGTTAACCCAAAAGGCATGACTAACCACTCATATAATCCAAACTTAGTTTTGAATGCTGTTTTCCATTCATCTCCCAATTTCATACGAATTTGATGGTATCCACTACGTAAATCAACTTTGGAGAATATTGTAGAGCCACTCAATTCATCAAGCATATCATCTAGCCTAGGAATAGGATGACGATAACGAATAGTAATATTATTAATGCCTCTACAATCAACACACATACGTGATGTACCATCCTTTTTCGGCACTAGAATAATAGGAACAGCACAAGGACTAAGGGATTCGCGTATATAACCTATGTCGAGAAGCTCTTGTACTTGACGCATAATCTCCTTCGTCTCCTCTAGATTGGTACGGTATGGTGCACGGTTTGGCAGTGAAGCACCGGGAATTAAGTCAATCTGATGCTCAATCCCTCGAATAGGCGGTAATCCCGATGGCACGTCTTGTGGAAAGACGTCAGCGAACTCCTGCAAAATGTTAGTGACAGCAGGAGGCAAAGAGGAAGGCACGTCCTCGAATGAAAATAATGCCTCTTTGCACACAAAAGCATAGCAAACAGATTTGCTGAAATCTAGCTCATCAATATCAGATTTGGTGGCAAATAAACATGCACTTTTCAATTTAATTTCAGAAGCAACACTAGATGGTTTATTATTAGGCTTCATTTGTTGCTCAAATTCTTTTGCCACAATCTGATTTTCACTCTTATTCGTCTCCTGTTTTGCTTTATTAGCTCTATTAATATCATCTTTCAAAATGGAATCAGGAGTCATAGGAAGCAAAGTAATATTTTTATCCTTATGAACAAGAGTATAGTGATTGTTTCTACCATGGTGATGAGGACATCAATACAATTGTTACACCCACAGCCCCTGCTGCTATACATACTGGACCAATTACTAGAGCTCGTGCACGCCAATTAAATTACCAGGTACTTTCGTTTCTTGGTAATGATTCTAATGTTCATGAGAATATGATGCTGCCTAAATTGGATACATTTGTTTTGCTTACAAATGAAGGGCCTAGCTTGGAGAAGGATGAACATTGGAGCAAGAACAAGCATGGAGATGATGGCATGCGCAAGGGAAACAAGAACGGAGTGACAAGTGATGATTTCAGGACTTTGAAGCCACCATAATGGGTGCATGAAGCCTTGGACGAAATATACAAGATGCCACTTCATAAATTTCGTCCCGAGGCTATTTTAGGTGCTGCGTCACCTTATTATTGGGCCAGGCCCATGTAATTTCGAAATACATAAGTATAGGCTATTTTTAGAGTCCGTATGTGTGGGGAAATAAGAGATAGGGTTGATTTCGGAACCCTCCACCAAGGGCCACGAAATTCCCCCCTCTTCCTCCATATATACAGCCCTTAGGGCATCGTTTAGACTTTGGGTTTTGTTTAGATTAAAAGTTCGCCATAGCTGCAACTTCGCGTACTTCGTTTGTGTTCAACGACCAGACAAAGGCGTCACAGAACCCCACCTTGATCAATAAAGCTTTCATCTTATATTCGCAATATCCAGATTGCAATCTTAGTTTCTTGCTTGTTCTTCGTTTGCTCGCAGGAAACAGACCCTCGTGGTCAGGTTGATCGTGCTCCGGCGTGGTCAATAACCTCTCGGAGTTGGTTTAGCGATTGCTAAGGCGCGACGTCCTCGCACGTTCGTAGTCGGATCGTCAAAGTCTACTTCCACCAAAGCGAAATTCACCATCTCATCGAAAGACGGGACACCTTTGCCTCTATCAGAAAGCATAGTATAGCGACGAGACAAAGCATCAGCAATAACATTTTCTTTTCCCTTCTTGTGTTTAATGACATAAGGGAAAGTCTCAATGAATTCAACCCATTTAGCATGTCTACGATTCAGTTTAGCTTGACTTTTAATATGTTTCAATGATTCATGATCAGAATGTATAACAAATTCTTTGGGCCATAAATAATGTTGCCATGTTTCTAAAGTCCGAACAAGAGCATATAATTCTTTATCATAAGTAGAATAATTCAGACTAGGCCCACTCAATTTTTCAGAAAAGTATGCAATAGGTTTGCCATCTTGTAATAACACACCTCCTAATCCAATTCCACTAGCATCACATTCAAGCTCAAAAGTCTTATTAAAATCAGGAAGTTGGAGTAAAGGAGCATGTGTCAACTTATCTTTCAATACCGTGAAGGCTTCTTCCTGTGCGGTACCCCAAACAAAAGGCACATCCTTCTTTGTAAGCTCATTGAGAGGTGCAGCAATGGTGCTGAAATCTCTCACAAAACGCCTATAGAATCCAGCGAGGCCAAGAAAACTCCTCACTTGTGTGACCGTTTTGGGCTGCGGCCAACTCTCAATAGCTTCAATCTTGGCTTTGTCAACTTCAATTCCCTGTGGAGTAACAACATAGCCAAGAAAAGATACTCGGTCGGTGCAAAAGGTGCACTTCCCAAGGTTACCAAACAAACGTGCATCACGTAGAGCAATAAAAATAGCACCTAAATGTTCCAAATGTTCTTCCAAAGATCTGCTATAAATCAGTATATCATCAAAATAGACTACCACAAATCGTCCAATGAAAGCACGTAAAACTTCGTTCATTAGTCTCATGAAAGTACTAGGCGCATTAGTTAACCCAAAAGGCATGACTAACCACTCATATAATCCAAACTTAGTTTTAAATGTTGTTTTCCATTCATCTCCCAATTTCATACGAATTTGATGGTATCCACTACGCAAATCAACTTTGGAAAATATTGTAGAGCCACTCAATTCATCAAGCATATCATCTAGCCTAGGAATAGGATGACGATAACGAATAGTAATATTATTAATGCCTCTACAATCAACACACATACGTGATGTACCATCCTTTTTCGGCACTAGAATAATAGGAACAGCACAAGGACTAAGGGATTCGCGTATATAACCTTTGTCGAGAAGCTCTTGTACTTGACGCATAATCTCCTTCGTCTCCTCTGGATTGGTACGGTATGGTGCACGGTTTGGCAGTGAAGCACCGGGAATTAAGTCAATCTGATGCTCAATCCCTCGAATAGGCGGTAATCCCGGTGGCACGTCTTGTGGAAAAACGTCAACGAACTCCTGCAAAATGTTAGTGACAATAGGAGGCAAAGAGGAAGGCACGTCCTCGAATGAAAATAATGCCTCTTTGCACACAAAAGCATAGCAAACAGATTTGCTGAAATCTAGCTCATCAATATCAGATTTGGTGGCAAATAAACATGCACTTTTCAATTTAATTTCAGAAGCAACACTAGATGCTTTATTATTAGGCTTCATTTGTTGCTCAAATTCTGTTGCCACAATCTAATTTTCACTCTTATTCTTCTCCTGTTGTGCTTTATTAGCTCTATTAATATCATCTTTCAAAATGGAATCAGGAGTCATAGGAAGCAAAGTAATATTTTTATCCTTATGAACAAGAGTATAGTGATTGTTTCTACCATGGTGTACAGAATTTTTATCAAATTGCCATGGTCTACCAAGTAATAAGGAACATGCTTGCATAGGTACCACATCACAATCAACATAATCAGCATATGTAGAGATACTAAAATGCACACGAACAGTACGTGTTACCTTAACCTTGCCGCTGTTGTTGAACCATTGGATGTAGTAAGGATGTGGATGTGGTCTTGTGGTGAGAGAAAGCTTCTCCCCCATCTCCATGCTAGCCAAGTTGTTGCAGCTCCCTCCGTCTGTTATGACGCGCACAGAACGTTCCTTCACAACTCCCTTGGTATGGAACAAATTGTGCCTCTGATTTTGCTCAGCTTGTGTGACCTGCACACTCAAAACACGTTGAGCAACTAAACATTCATACCTGTCAGCGTCTTCAGGAGCCATGTATTGCGTCTCATGATCAGAATCATCTCCACCATGTTCTTCACGTGTAATAAGAGCCAATGTCTCCTCATCATAGTCACTAGCGGACTCATATCCACCATCCGCGGTAGCAATCATCACACGCGGAGATTTGCATTCCCTCGCATAATGACCTCCTCCCTTACAACGACGACAAATAATATCACTTGTGTGCCCTGTTGATGCCATGGAAGAAGAAGAACGCTGTGCAGGCCCCGCAGGTGCGCTCTTGGCAGATAATGGTGGTTGTGCCTGTTTTCTTGTATCACGGCTGGAGGTGGCACCGGATGGAGGTGCTGGTGTAGTTGAAGTAGAAGATGCACGCGGTGTCCAAGATGAAGGTCGGCCTGCAGAAAAGTTAGTTCGCGCCAATGCTTGTCGATCCTGCACTTCACGTTCAGCTTTACAAGCAAGATGGAATAAACGAGTGATATTAGTATACTCCTTATAGTCTAGAATGGTCTGAATCTCTCTATTTAATCCACCCAGAAAACGTGCAAGCATAGCTTCATTCTCCTCAACAATACCACATCGAATCATGCCAGTTTGTAATTCCTGATAATATTCTTCTACAGAATTTTTCCCTTGTCTTAAACACTGCAATTTTTTAAGCAATTCACATTGATAATATGGTGGAACCCAACGCGTACGCATAGCGGTTTTCAAAGTAGCCCAAGTAGTAGGAATAGGATATAATCTACAATGTTCAGACCACCAGACACATGCAAAACTAGTGAAAGCACAAACAGCAGCAGCAACCCGTCTCTCATCGGGATATTGTAAACATGTAAAACGTTGTTCAGTTTCTAACTCCCAAGTAAGATATATATCAGGAACATATCTACCCTCAAATGGTGGAATATTCAATTTCAGTTTAGGAATATGGACATCATCTCGTACCTGAGGTGGTGGTGCAGGCCTACCATTACGAATATATACCTGAGGTCGACCTGCTGGTGGTGGTGCTGGTGGTTGCACGTAGTTCTGATTTTGAGCAACCTCATCCTCGTAATCTCCCACATAATCATCCTCCTCCGCATCAGCAGCAGGAGCCACAGAAGTATCAACAGCAGCACCAACAGTTTGGCCAAACGCAAGAGGAACACGGCTCGCTCGGCGAAGGTCTATTTCGCGACGTGGAGGTAGTCGTTGTTGTTGTTGTTGGAGAGGTGCGTTAGGTGCAGCGGGTGGTGGTGGTGGAAGACGCGCGAGCAATTCATTAAACTTGTTATCGAGCTTTGTTTCGAACGTCTTCTCCATGCCATCTATATTCTCCATGGCCTCTTCAAATCTGTTTAGCATGTCTTGCACCTGTTCACTCATCATTTGCTGAAATTTATCATGCAAATCCTTATTCGTCATGTTCTCCCAGTCAGTCTCGTCGGCTTGTGATCCTGGCATGGTTAGCAGCAATAGAAACACACAAGAATATGATCCTACAGACTACTAACAAGAGGTGGTGGTGGGTGTCACAAATCCGTCAAGCAAATCTCAAATTCTTACCAGTTCTTACCCAGCAGCAGGCGGTGATCGGCAACCGTTGTAGTCAAAACTCTCAAAGCTTGGATAGAGCGATTACCAGGGAGAGTCAAACGCACGACGTAGATGTATGTGGAGCTGGGAAGGCTTATAATATGGTAGCAAAAAGGGCCAGCAATAATCAATTCAGAGATGCAAAGTTGAATAAACGCTCAACGACGGTACTGTGCTGGTCCTAGGCTAGACTGTGCTAGAGACGCGAGCCTAGAACACCAACAAAATCACGGCGCGGCACGTAAACAAGGGAAAAGCACACTCTGGAATTTTTTTTTTCGCTCTTTTTTTTGCGCTCTTTTTTTTGCTGCTTTTTTTGCGAAAAATCACTATAATGGCGAGTGTCCAAAACTCTTCCTAGCTCAAACTGACAGGATGGGCACGAAATTTTTTCGACCAATTTTTTTTGACTGCCCGGACCCAAAAACTGGAAACGGGTCAAAAAGAACTTCCTATAATGGCACTTGTCTCAAAACACTCAGAAACACCTAAAAATAGGATAGCCAGATTTTTTTTTGAAACATGCGTTTTCGAAAAATTTTGGGCCTAAACGGAGCGTGGTTTCCCGACTCCGGCAAGGAAACACGAATCGGAATCTAGATGGATCTCGAAAACAAACCTAATATGACAAGAACTCGGATTGGTGGTGGATATATGGTGGTAGATGGCAGCGGTGGTGGTATATGACAGCGGTGGTGGTATATGGATACGGATTCGAAGCGGTGGCGGATAAGTGGCGGCGGTAGATGGCAGGGGCGATGATGATGGTGCGGCGGCGGCGTGACAACTTATGACCAGAACTCGAAACTCTAAAAGACTAGACTCTAAGACCAGCAACTAGACACGACGATGCAACCGCAAATTCAACAACGCAAAACCCTAAAAAGATTATGCAAAGGCTCAGATTGGTTCGGATATGATGAACTAACCCTAAAATTTTTTTGTGGCTTTTTCGTGGACTATAGGTATGAAGAACAGACTCGATCTAAACTACGAAAAACTGTAAAATCTCACCGAGCAACCTGGAAATCTGATACCACTTGATAGAGGCAAAGGTGTCCCGTCTTTCGATGAGATGATGGATATCGCTTTGGTGGCAGTCGACTTTGACGATCCGACTACGAACGTGCGAGGACGTCGCGCCTTAGCAATCGCTAAACCAACTCCGAGAGGTTATTGACCATGCCGGAGCACGATCAACCTGACCACGAGGGTCTGTTTCCTGCGAGCAAACGAAGAACAAGCAAGAAACTGAGATTGCAATCTGGATATTGCGAATATAAGATGAAAGCTTTATTGACCAAGGTGGGGTTCTGTGTCGCCTTTGTCTGGTCGTTGAACACAAACGAAGTACGCGAAGTTGCAGCTATGGCGAACTTTTAATCTAAACAAAACCCAAAGTCTAAACGATGCCCTAAGGGCTGTATATATGGAGGAAGAGGGGGGAATTTCGTGGCCCTTGGTGGAGGGGTCCGAAATCAACCCTATCTCTTGTTTCCCCACACATACGGACTCTAAAAATAGCCTATACTTATATATTTCGAAATTGCATGGGCCTGGCCCAATAATAAGGTGACGCAGCACCTAAAATAGCCTCGGGACGAAATTTATGAAGTGGCATCTTGTATATTTCGTCCAAGGCTTCATGCACCCATTATGGTGGCTTCAAAGTCCTGAAATCATCACTTGTAACTCCGTTCTTGTTCTTGCTCCAATGTTCATCCTTCTCCAAGCTAGGCCCTTCATTTGTAAGCAAAACAAATGTATCCAATTTAGGCAGCATCATATTCTCATGAATATTAGAATCATTACCAAGAAACGAAAGTACCTGGTAATTTAGTTGGCGTGCACGAGCTCTAGTAATTGGTCCAGTATGTATAGCAGCAGGGGCTGTGGGTGTAACAATTGTATTGATGTCCTCATCACGTACGTTCCCCTGGCAATCGCTTTACACAATCTTCGGAGTTATTTGACACCGCTGGTTGCCTGTCACCGCCTGTTGCATGGTAAGAACTTGTAAGATATTGATATTTGCTTTACTGTGAGCACACTACAACCACATCCTAGTTGTTCATAGGAACATTATTCTTGAATTTTGTTTCTTGTTTCTATAATCATGACAGGTTCCGGAGAAAGAAGTTCTTGGACGACGAACACATCTTCAACATCACGAGAGTTGGGACAACACACACAAGCACATGGTCAGGTTATCTCTTTACCATCATTTGAGCGTAGATTTAATCCTGCTATTTATCTAGCTTGGGAGCTTGAAGTAGAACAAATTTTTAGTTACCATGACTATTCTGAACTTGAGCAAGTACGAGCTGCCACTAGAGCATTTACTGGTTTTGCTTCTGTTTGGTGGAGTGTGCATTGTAAGAAAAACATTGATAACCAACCCATAACTTGGAAAGATTTGAAACATGTAATGAGACAACAATTTTTCCCTCCTCACTATCGTCGTGAATTGCTTCGCAAATTTAAACAATTTAAACAAGGCAATAACACTGTTCATGCTTACTACCAAGAGTTCAAATCTTATATGCATCATTGTGACATAGAAGAATCTGAGGATGATACAATGAATAGATTTTTTGGTGGTTTGAACCATGATATTCAGGCAAGATTTAGGTATATTCCTCGTTGCATTACTGGTATGTATGTTCGTGCTTGTACCTTTGAGAGATAGTTACAGGAGGATGCATTGGGTGACTACAACAACTACTATTCCAATTCATGCTCACTGCCATCGGTTGATTCCTCCACCGTTGCACCTACTAGAGCAGCCACACCTCAGATTGTGAGTGCGACATCATCTCAAGTGTATGGTACATCGTCACTGTCCATACCGACATCAGCTACGTCTTTGCGACAAGATAACAATAAAGGTATTGATGATATAACTTCACATGAGAATGATGCATCACTAATTAACTTAAATACATCATGTGTTGAGTTACCTGTTGATTTGAGCACGCCACCTATTTTAGAGAATCATGTTACTATCATGAATGCATCATGTGATCAAACAACTAAAATACCAACAATTTTGAGTGCACCCATTGAATTAACTATTGATGCAAAAGAACCAATGTTTAATCATTTTGATATAACCTCTAATCTTGGTGATGATTCTGTGTCCAATGACTTACTGCATGTTTGCTTATTTAAGCATGTTGTAGCATGTAAATTTGATGCAAGTAAGGTTTATTCACCAATGTTGGGATGGTTTAATGATGAATATTGTCAATCTTTTGATAGGAATAAGAGCTTCACTTATATGTGCAAACCGAGTTATAATATTTTCATGCCTTCTATTTTATGATAATATTTTGGCTTTATATTTTACGATTTATAAAAGTTACTCATGTATACATGTGTCATATGTGCAAAAATCAAGGGAAGTAAAAATGGATGACATATACATATACAACATGTATACCTTGTCTCTTTTCTTAGCCACATTTCAGATTAAGCAACGCCGAGGACGGCTTTGTTTTCAAAAAGGGGAGGATGATGAGGACATGACTACCTTGGATACGACCAAAAATATTGCATACATGCATATTTGTCAGGTGATTTCTAGTCCAAACTATTCAATAATCTATTTATGTTATCCAGAACAAAAATACTTCACACACTTTTGTGTTTTGTCTAATTGCAGGTGTATGGGATTTGTTTAGTTAAAAGTTAGCCATTGCAACTTCGTGTACTTCGTTTGTGTCCAACGACCAGACCAAGACCGCTTACGGATCCCCACCATTATCAATACCTCATATATATTTGCAATATTCAGATTGCTTTATCATATTCTTGCTCGTTCTTCGATTGCTTGCAGGAATAGACCTTCGTGGTCAGGCTGACCGTGCTTCCGGCATCGTCAGTAACCTCAGGAGATTGGTTTAGCGATTGCTAAGGCGCAACATCGTGCACGTTTGTAGTCGGATCGTCAAAGTTGTCTCCACCAAATCGATAGTTATCATCTCATCGAAAGATCGGGACACCCTCGCCTCTATCAGCTTGTAAAGCTGAACGTGAAGTGCAGGATCGACAAGCATTGGCGCGAACTAACTTTTCTGCAGGCCGACCTTCATCATGGACACCGCGTGCATCTTCTACTTCAACTGCACCAGCACCTCAATCAGGTGCCTCCTACAGCCGTGATACAAGAAAACAGGAACAACCACCATTATCTGCCAAGAGCGCACCTGCCGGGCCTGCACAGAGTTCTTCTTCTTCCAGGGCATCAACAGGGCACACAAGTGATATTATTTGTCGTCATTGTAAGGGAGGAGGTCATTATGCGAGAGAATGCAAATCTCCGCGTGTGATGATTGCTACCGAGGGTGGTGGATATGAGTCCGCTAGTGACTATGATGAGGAGACATTGGCTCTTATTACACGTGAAGAACATGGTGGAGATGATTCTGATCATGAGACGCAATACATGGCTCCTGAAGACGCTGACAGGTATGAATGTTTAGTTGCTCAACGTGTTTTGAGTGTGCAGGTCACACAAGCTGAGAAAAATCAGAGGCACAATTTGTTCCATACCAAGGGAGTTGTGAAGGAACGTTCTGTGCGCGTCATAATAGACGGAGGGAGCTGCAACAACTTGGCTAGCATGGAGATGGTGGAGAAGCTTTCTCTCACCACAAGACCACATCCACATCCTTACTACATCCAATGGTTCAACAACAGCGGCAAGGTTAAGGTAACACGTACTGTTCGTGTGCATTTTAGTATCTCTACATATGCTGATTATGTTGATTGTGATGTGGTACCTATGCAAGCATGTTCATTATTACTTGGTAGACCATGGCAATTTGATAAAAATTCTGTACACCATGGTAGAAACAATCACTATACTCTTGTTCATAAGGATAAAAATATTACTTTGCTTCCTATGACTCCTGATTCCATTTTGAAAGATGATATTAATAGAGCTAATAAAGCAAAACAGGAGAAGAATAAGAGTGAAAATCAGATTGTGGCAAAAGAATTTGAGCAACAAATGAAGCCTAATAATAAACCATCTAGTGTTGCTTCTGAAATTAAATTGAAAAGTGCATGTTTATTTGCCACCAAATCTGATATTGATGAGCTAGATTTCAGCAAATCTGTTTGCTATGCTTTTGTGTGCAAAGAGGCATTATTTTCATTCGAGGACGTGCCTTCCTCTTTGCCTCCTGCTGTCACTAACATTTTGCAGGAGTTCGCTGACATTTTTCCACAAGACGTGCCACCGGGATTACCACCTATTCGAGGGATTGAGCATCAGATTGACTTAATTCCCGGTGCTTCACTGCCAAACCGTGCACCATACCGTACCAATCCAGAGGAGACGAAGGAGATTATGCGTCAAGTACAAGAGCTTCTCGACAAAGGTTATATACGCGAATCCCTTAGTCCTTGTGCTGTTCCTATTATTCTAGTGCCGAAAAAGGATGGTACATCACGTATGTGTGTTGATTGTAGAGGCATTAATAATATTACTATTCGTTATCGTCATCCTATTCCTAGGCTAGATGATATGCTTGATGAATTGAGTGGCTCTACAATATTCTCCAAAGTTGATTTGCGTAGTGGCTACCATCAAATTCATATGAAATTGGGAGATGAATGGAAAACAACATTTAAAACTAAGTTTGGATTATATGAGTGGTTAGTCATGCCTTTTGGGTTAACTGATGCACCTAGTACTTTCATGAGATTAATGAACGAAGTTTTACGTGTTTTCATTGGACGATTTGTGGTAGTTTACTTTGATGACATATTGATTTATAGCAGATCTTTGGAAGAACATTTGGAACATTTACGTGCTGTTTTTATTGCTCTACGTGATGCACGTTTGTTTGGTAACCTTGGGAAGTGCACCTTTTGCACCGACCGAGTATCTTTTCTTGGCTATGTTGTTACTCCACAGGGAATTGAAGTTGATAAAGCCAAGATTGAAGCTATTGAGAGTTGGCCGCAGCCCAAAATGGCCACACAGTGAGGAGTTTTCTTGGCGTCGCTGGATTCTATAGGCGTTTTGTGAGAGATTTCAGCACCATTGCTGCACCTCTCAATGATCTTACAAAGAAAGATGTGCCTTTTCTTTGGGGTACCGCACAGGAAGAAGCCTTCACGGTATTGAAAGATAAGTTGACACATGCTCCTTTACTCCAACTTCCTGATTTTAATAAGACTTTTGAGCTTGAATGTGATGCTAGTGGAATTGGATTAGGAGGTGTGTTATTACAAGATGGCAAACCTGTTGCATACTTTTCTAAAAAATTGAGTGGGCCTAGTCTGAATTATTCTACTTATGATAAAGAATTATATGCTCTTGTTCAGACTTTAGAAACATGGCAACATTATTTATGGCCCAAAGAATTTGTTATACATTCTGATCATGAATCTTTGAAACATATTAAAAGTCAAGCTAAACTGAATCGTAGACATGCTAAATGGGTTGAATTCATTGAGACTTTTCCTTATGTCATTAAACACAAGAAGGGAAAAGAAAATGTTATTGCTGATGCATTGTCTCGCCGCTATACTATGCTTTCACAACTTGACTTCAAAATATTTGGTTTGGAGACCATCAAAGATCAATATGTGCATGATGCTAATTTTAAAGATGTAATGCAGAATTGTAAAGAAGGAAGAATGTGGAACAAGTTCGTCGTTAACGATGGATTTGTGTTTCGTGCTAACAAGCTATGCATTCCAGCTAGCTCCGTTCGTCTTTTGTTGTTGCAGGAGGCGCATGGAGGAGGATTAATGGGACACTTTGGCGTGAAGAAGACGGAGGACGTACTTGCTACACATTTCTTTTGGCCAAAGATGAGACGGGATGTTGAGCGTTTTATTGCTCGCTGCACTACATGTCAAAAAGCTAAGTCACGACTCAATCCTCATGGTTTATATATGCCTTTGCCTGTACCTAGTGTTCCTTGGGAGGATATATCTATGGACTTTGTTTTAGGTTTACCTCGAACAAAGAAGGGGAGGGATAGCATATTTGTTGTCGTGGATAGATTCTCGAAAACGGCACACTTTATACCATGTCATAAAAGCGATCATGCTGTTAATGTTGCTGATTTGTTCTTTCGTGAAATTATTCGCTTGCATGGTGTGCCAAATACTATTGTTTCAGATCGTGATACTAAATTTCTTAGCCACTTTTGGAGATGTTTATGGGCTAAGTTGGGGACTAAACTGCTTTTTAGTACTACTTGTCACCCCCAAACTTGATAGAGGCAAAGGTGTCCCGTCTTTCGATGAGATGATGGATATCGCTTTGGTGGCAGTCGACTTTGACGATCCGACTACGAACGTGCGAGGACGTCGCGCCTTAGCAATCGCTAAACCAACTCCGAGAGGTTATTGACCACACCGGAGCACGATCAACCTGACCACGAGGGTCTGTTTCCTGCGAGCAAACGAAGAACAAGCAAGATACTGAGATTGCAATCTGGATATTGCGAATATAAGATGAAAGCTTTATTGATCAAGGTGGGGTTCTGTGACGCCTTTGTCTGGTCGTTGAACACAAACGAAGTACGCGAAGTTGCAGCTATGGCAAACTTTTAATCTAAACAAAACCCAAAGTCTAAACGATGCCCTAAGGGCTGTATATATGGAGGAAGAGGGGGGAATTTCGTGGCCCTTGGTGGAGGGGTCCGAAATCAACCCTATCTCTTGTTTCCCCACACATACGGACTCTAAAAATAGCCTATACTTATGTATTTCGAAATTACATGGGCCTGGCGCAATAATAAGGTGACGCAGCACCTAAAATAGCCTCGGGACGAAATTTATGAAGTGGCATCTTGTATATTTCGTCCAAGGCTTCATGCACCCATTATGGTGGCTTCAAAGTCCTGAAATCATCACTTGTAACTCCGTTCTTGTTCTTGCTCCAATGTTCATCCTTTTCCAAGCTAGGCCCTTCATTTGTAAGCAAAACAAATGTATCCAATTTAGGCAGCATCATATTCTCATGAACATTAGAATCATTACCAAGAAACGAAAGTACTTGGTAATTTAGTTGGCGTGCACGAGCTCTAGTAATTTGTCCAGTATGTATAGCAGCAGGGGCTGTGGGTGTAACAATTGTATTGATGTCCTCATCATCCTCCCCTTCTTGAAATGAAGTCGTCCTCGACGGAAGTTCATCTTCCTCACCCAAATAAGGCTTCAAATCTGCAATGTTAAAAGTGGGACTAACCCCAAAATCTGCAGGCAGCTCAAGTTTATATGCATTATCATTTATTTTCTCTAACACCTTAAAGGGACCATCAGCACGTGGCATTAACTTTGATTTGCGCAAATCCGGAAATCTATCCTTACGCAAATGTAACCAAACAAGATCTCCAGGTGCAAACACAACATGTTTTCTACCCTTATCTCCAACAAGTTTATATTTAGCATTCATACGCTCAATGTTTTCCTTAGTTAACTCATGCATTTTTAAAATCAATTCAGCATGTTGTTTAGCATCAAAATTAACCTTCTCCGAAGATGGAAGAGGCAACAAATCAATAGGTGCACGAGGTAGGAAACCATACACAACTTCAAAAGGGCACATCTTAGTAGTAGAATGCAATGAACGATTATAAGCAAATTCAATATGAGGCAAGCATTCCTCCCACATTTTCTTATTACTCTTCAAAACAGCCCTAAGCAGAGTAGACAATGTTCTATTGACTACTTCAGTTTGGCCATCAGTTTGGGGGTGACAAGTAGTACTAAAAAGCAGTTTAGTCCCCAACTTAGCCCATAAACATCTCCAAAAGTGGCTAAGAAATTTTGTATCACGATCTGAAACAATAGTATTTGGCACACCATGCAAGCGAATAATTTCACGAAAGAACAAATCAGCAACATTAACAGCATCATCGCTTTTATGACATGGTATAAAGTGTGCCATTTTTGAGAATCTATCCACGACAACAAATATGCTATCCCTCCCCTTCTTTGTTCGAGGTAAAGCTAAAACAACGTCCATAGATATATCCTCCCAAGGAACACTAGGTACAGGTAACGGCATATATAAACCATGAGGATTGAGTCGTGACTTAGCTTTTTGACATGTAGTGCAGCGAGCAATAAAACGCTCAACATCCCGTCTCATCTTTGGCCAAAAGAAATGTGTAGCAAGTACGTCCTCCGTCTTCTTCACGCCAAAGTGTCCCATTAATCCTCCTCCATGCGCCTCCTGCAACAACAAAAGACGAACGGAGCTAGCTGGAATGCATAGCTTGTTAGCACGAAACACAAATCCATCGTTAACGACGAACTTGTTCCACATTCTTCCTTCTTTACAATTCTGCATTACATCTTTAAAATCAGCATCATGCACATATTGATCTTTGATGGTCTCCAAACCAAATATTTTGAAGTCAAGTTGTGAAAGCATAGTATAGCGGCGAGACAATGCATCAGCAATAACATTTTCTTTTCCCTTCTTGTGTTTAATGACATAAGGAAAAGTCTCAATGAATTCAACCCATTTAGCATGTCTACGATTCAGTTTAGATTGACTTTTAATATGTTTCAAAGATTCATGATCAGAATGTATAACAAATTCTTTGGGCCATAAATAATGTTGCCATGTTTCTAAAGTCCGAGCAAGAGCATATAATTCTTTATCATAAGTAGAATAATTCAGACTAGGCCCACTCAATTTTTCAGAAAGTATGCAACAGGTTTGCCATCTTGTAATAACCCACCGCCTAATCCAATTCCAGTAGCATCACATTCAAGCTCAAAAGTCTTATTAAAATCAGGAAGTTGGAGTGAAGGAGCATGTGTCAACTTATCTTTCAATACCGAGAAGGCTTCTTCCTGTGCGGTACCCCAAAGAAAAGGCACATCTTTCTTTCTAAGCTCATTGAGAGCTGCAGCAATGGTGCTAAAATCTCTCACAAAACGGCTATAGAATCCAGAGAGGCCAAGAAAACTCCTCACTTGTGTGACCGTTTTGGGTTGCGGCCAACTCTCAATAGCTTCAATCTTGGCTTTATCAACTTCAATTCCCTGTGGAGTAACAACATAGCCAAGAAAAGATACTCGGTCGGTGCAAAAGGTGCACTTCCCAAGGTTACCAAACAAACGTGCATCACGTAGAGCAATAAAAACAGCACGTAAATGTTCCAAATGTTCTTCCAAAGATCTTCTATAAATCAATATGTCATCAAAGTAAACTACCACAAATCGTCCAATGAAAGCACGTAAAACTTCGTTCATTAATCTCATGAAAGTACTAGGTGCATTAGTTAACCCAAAAGGCATGACTAACCACTCATATAATCCAAACTTAGTTTTGAATGCTGTTTTCCATTCATCTCCCAATTTCATACGAATTTGATGGTATCCACTACGCAAATCAACTTTGGAGAATATTGTAGAGCCACTCAATTCATCAAGCATATCATCTAGCCTAGGAATAGGATGACGATAACGAATAGTAATATTATTAATGCCTCTACAATCAACACACATACGTGATGTACCATCCTTTTTCGGCACTAGAATAATAGGAACAGCACAAGGACTAAGGGATTCGCGTATATAACCTTTGTCGAGAAGCTCTTGTACTTGACGCATAATCTCCTTCGTCTCCTTTGGATTGGTATGGTATGGTGCACGGTTTGGCAGTGAAGCACCGGGAATTGAGTCAATCTGATGCTCAATCCCTCGAATAGGCGGTAATCCCGGTGGCACGTCTTGTGGAAAAACGTCAGCGAACTCCTGCAAAATGTTAGTGATAGCAGGAGGCAAAGAGGAAGGCACGTCCTCGAGTGAAAATAATGCCTCTTTGCACACAAAAGCATAGCAAACAGATTTGCTGAAATCTAGCTCATCAATATCAGATTTGGTGGCAAATAAACATGCACTTTTCAATTTAATTTCAGAAGCAACACTAGATGGTTTATTATTAGGCTTCATTTGTTGCTCAAATTCTTTTGCCACAATCTGATTTTCACTCTTATTCTTCTCCTGTTTTGCTTTATTAGCTCTATTAATATCATCTTTCAAAATGGAATCAGGAGTCATAGGAAGCAAAGTAATATTTTTATCCTTATGAACAAGAGTATAGTGATTGTTTCTACCATGGTGTACAGAATTTTTATCAAATTGCCATGGTCTACCAAGTAATAAGGAACATGCTTGCATAGGTACCACATCACAATCAACATAATCATCATATGTAGAGATACTAAAATGCACACGAACAGTACGTGTTACCTTAACCTTGCCGCTGTTGTTGAACCATTGGATGTAGTAAGGATGTGGATGTGGTCTTGTGGTGAGAGAAAGCTTCTCCACCATCTCCATGCTAGCCAAGTTGTTGCAGCTCCCTCCGTCTATTATGACGCGCACAGAATGTTCCTTCACAACTCCCTTGGTATGGAACAAATTGTGCCTCTGATTTTGCTCAGCTTGTGTGACCTGCACACTCAAAACACGTTGAGCAACTAAACATTCATACCTGTCAGCGTCTTCAGGAGCCATGTATTGCGTCTCATGATCAGAATCATCTCCACCATGTTCTTCACGTGTAATAAGAGCCAATGTCTCCTCATCATAGTCACTAGCGGACTCATATCCACCATCCGCGGTAGCAATCATCACACGCGGAGATTTGCATTCTCTCGCATAATGACCTCCTCCCTTACAACGACGACAAATAATATCACTTGTGTGCCCTGTTGATGCCATGGAAGAAGAAGAACACTGTGCAGGCCCCGCAGGTGCGCTCTGGGCAGATAATGGTGGTTGTGCCTGTTTTCTTGTATCACGGCTGGAGGTGGCACCGGATGGAGGTGCTGGTGCAGTTGAAGTAGAAGATGCACGTGGTGTCCATGATGAAGGTCGGCCTGCAGAAAAGTTAGTTCGCCCCAATGCTTGTCGATCCTGCACTTCACGTTCAGCTGTACAAGCAAGATGGAATAAACGAGTGATATTAGTAAATTCCTTATAGTCTAGAATGGTCTGAATCTCTCTATTTAATCCACCCAGAAAACGTGCAAGCATAGCTTCATTCTCCTCAACAATACCACATCTAATCATGCCAGTTTGTAATTCCTGATAATATTCTTCTACAGAATTTTTCCCTTGTCTTAAACGTTGTAATTTTTGAAGCAATTCACGTTGATAATATGGTGGAACCCAACGAGTACGCATAGCAGTTTTCAAAGCAGCCCAAGTAGGTGGAATAGGATATAATCTACAATGTTCAGACCACCATACACATGCAAAACTAGTGAAAGCACAAACAGCAGCAGCAACTCGTCTCTCCTTAGGATATTGTAAACATGTAAATCGTTGTTCAGTTTCTAACTCCCAAGTAAGATATATATCAGGAACATATCTACCCTCAAATGGTGGAATATTCAATTTCAGTTTAGGAATATGGACATCATCTTGTACCTGAGGTGGTGGTGCAGGCCTACCATTACGAATATATACCTGAGGTCGACCTGGTGGTGGTGGTGCTGGTGGCTGCACGTAGTTCGGATTTTGATCAACCTCATCCTCATAATCTCCCACATAATCATCATCCTCCTGGGTACCAGCAGCAGCAGTAGCAGGAGCCAAAGAAGCACCAACAGCAGTAGCAGCGGCACCAGAATTTTGTCATGGCTCAATAGGAACACGCTGTGCTCGTCCATACTGATTCGGAAGGGGGCGTAGTTGTTGTTGTTGCAGAGGTGCGACAGGTGCAGCCGGTGGTGGAAGACGCGCAAGCAGTTCATTAAATCTGTTATCGAGCTTTGTTTCGAACGTCTTCTCAAGGCCAGTAATCTTCTCCATGGCCTCTTCAAAATTGTTCAGCACATCTTGCACCTGTTCAGTCATCATTTGCTGAAACTTATCATGAAGCTCCTTGTTCGATAAGTTCTCCCAGTCAATCTCGTCGGCTTGTGATCCTGGCATGGTTAGCAGCAATGGAAACACACAAGAATATGATCCTACAGACTACTAAGAAGTGGTGGTGGTGTATCACAAATCCGTCAAGCAAATCTCAAATTCTTACCAGTTCTTACCCAACAGCAGGCGGTGATCGGCAACCGTTGTAGTCAAAAACTCTCAAAGCTTGGATAGAGCGATTACCAGGGAGAGTCAAACACACGACGTAGATGTATGTGGAGCTGGGAAGGCTTATAGTATGGTAGCAAAAAGGGTCAGCAATAATCAATTCAGAGATGTAAAGTTGAATAAACGCTCAACGACGGTACTGTGCTGGTCCTAGGCTAGACTGTGCTAGAGACGCGAGCCTAGAACACCAACAAAATCACGGCGCGGCACGTAAACAAGGGAAAAGCACACTCTGAAATATATATTTTTTTGCTTTTTTTTGCGCTCTTTTTTTTTTGCGTTGCTTTTTTTTCCGAAAAATCACTATAATGGCGAGTGTCTCAAAACTCTTCCTAGGTCAAACTGACAGGATGGGCACGAAAATTTTTTTCGACCAAATTTTTTTTTTCGACTGCCCGGACCCAAAAACTGGAAACGGGTCAAAAAAAACTTCCTATAATGGCACCTGTCTCAAAACACTCAGAAACACCTAAAAATAGGATAGCCAGAAATTTTTTCGAAAAATGCGTGTTCGAAAAATTTTGGGCCTAAACGGAGCGTGGTTTCCGGACTCTTTTTTTTCCGAAACCTACTCCGGCAAGGAAACACGAATCGGAATCTAGATGGATCCCGAAAACAAACCTAATAAGCAAGGAACTCGGATTGGTGGTGGATATATGGTGGTGGTATATGGCAGCGGTGGTGGTAGCGGTGGTAGTATATGGATATGGATCGGTGGTGGTATATGGGCACGGATTGGTGGTGGTATATGGATACGGATTCGGAGCGGTGGTGGTAGATGGCAGGGGCGATGATGATGGTGCGGCGGCGGCGTGACAACTTATGACCAGAACTCGAAACTCTAAAAGACTAGACTCTAAGACCAACAACTAGACCGACGATGCAACCGCAAATTCAACAAAGCAAAACCCTAAAAAGATTATGCAAAGGCTCAGATTGGTTCGGATATGATGAACTAACCCTAATTTTTTTTGTGGCTTTTTCGTGGACTGTAGGTATGAAGAACAGACTCGATCTAAACTACGAAAAACTGTAAAATCTCACCGAGCAACCTGGAAATCTGATACCACTTGATAGAGGCAAAGGTGTCCCGTCTTTCGATGAGATGATGGATATCACTTTGGTGGCAGTCGACTTTGACGATCCGACTACGAACGTGCGAGGACGTCGCGCCTTAGCAATCGCTAAACCAACTCCGAGAGGTTATTGACCACGCTGGAGCACGATCAACCTGACCACGAGGGTCTGTTTCCTGCGAGCAAACGAAGAACAAGCAAGAAACTGAGATTGCAATCTGGATATTGCGAATATAAGATGAAAGCTTTATTGATCAAGGTGGGGTTCTGTGACGCCTTTGTCTGGTCGTTGAACACAAATGAAGTACGCGAAGTTGCAGCTATGGCGAACTTTTAATCTAAACAAAACCCAAAGTCTAAACGATGCCCTAAGGGCTGTATATATGGAGGAAGAGGGGGGAATTTCGTGGCCCTTGGTGGAGGGGTCCGAAATCAACCCTATCTCTTGTTTCCCCACACATACGGACTCTAAAAATAGCCTATACTTATGTATTTCGAAATTACATGGGCCTGGCCCAATAATAAGGTGACGCAGCACCTAAAATAGCCTCGGGACGAAATTTATGAAGTGGCATCTTGTATATTTCGTCCAAGGCTTCATGCACCCATTATGGTGGCTTCAAAGTCCTGAAATCATCACTTGTAACTCCGTTCTTGTTCTTGCTCCAATGTTCATCCTTCTCCAAGCTAGGCCCTTCATTTGTAAGCAAAACAAATGTATCCAATTTAGGAAGCATCATATTCTCATGAACATTAGAATCATTACCAAGAAACGAAAGTACCTGGTAATTTAGTTGGCGTGCACGAGCTCTAGTAATTGGTCCAGTATGTATAGCAGCAGGGGCTGTGGGTGTAACAATTGTATTGATGTCCTCATCAAAACTGATGGACAAACTGAAGTAGTCAATAGAACGTTGTCTACTATGCTTAGGGCTGTTTTGAAGAATAATAAGAAAATGTGGGAGGAATGCTTGCCTCATATTGAATTTGCTTATAATCGTTCATTGCATTCTACTACTAAGATGTGCCCTTTTGAAGTTGTGTATGGTTTCCTACCTCGTGCACCTATTGATTTGTTGCCTCTTCCATCTTCGGAGAAGGTTAATTTTGATGCTAAACAACGTGCTGAATTGATTTTAAAAATGCATGAGTTAACTAAGGAAAACATTGAGCGTATGAATGCTAAATATAAACTTGCTGGAGATAAGGGTAGAAAACATGTTGTGTTTGCACCTGGAGATCTTGTTTGGTTACATTTGGGTAAGGATAGATTTCCTGATTTGCGCAAATCAAAGTTAATGCCACGTGCTGATGGTCCCTTTAAGGTGTTAGAGAAAATAAATGATAATGCATATAAGCTTGAGCTGCCTGCAGATTTTGGGGTTAGTCCCACTTTTAACATTGCAGATTTGAAGCCTTATTTGGGTGAGGAAGATGAACTTTCGTCGAGGACGACTTCATTTCAAGAAGGGGAGGATGATGAGGACATCAATACAATTGTTACACCCACAGCCCCTGCTGCTATACATACTGGACCAATTACTAGAGCTCGTGCGCGCCAACTAAATTACCAGGTACTTTCGTTTCTTGGTAATGATTCTAATGTTCATGAGAATATGATGCTGCCTAAATTGGATACATTTGTTTTGCTTACAAATGAAGGGCCTAGCTTGGAGAAGGATGAACATTGGAGCAAGAACAAGCATGGAGATGATGGCATGCGCAAGGGGAACAAGAACGGAGTTACAAGTGATGATTTCAGGACTTTGAAGCCACCATAATGGGTGCATGAAGCCTTGGACGAAATATACAAGATGCCACTTCATAAATTTCGTACCGAGGCTATTTTAGGTGCTGCGTCACCTTATTATTGGGCCAGGCCCATGTAATTTCGAAATACATAAGTATAGGCTATTTTTAGAGTCCGTATGTGTGGGGAAACAAGAGATAGGGTTGATTTCGGACCCCTCCACCAAGGGCCACGAAATTCCCCCCTCTTCCTCCATATATACAGCCCTTAGGGCATCGTTTAGACTTTGGGTTTTGTTTAGATTAAGAGTTCGCCATAGCTGCAACTTCGCGTACTTCGTTTGTGTTCAACGACCAGACAAAGGCGTCACAGAACCCCACCTTGATCAATAAAGCTTTCATCTTATATTCGCAATATCCAGATTGCAATCTTAGTTTCTTGCTTGTTCTTCGTTTGCTCGCAGGAAACAGACCCTCGTGGTCAGGTTGATCGTGCTCCGGCGTGGTCAATAACCTCTCGGAGTTGGTTTAGCGATTGCTAAGGCGCGACGTCCTCGCACGTTCGTAGTCGGATCGTCAAAGTCGACTTCCACCAAAGCGAAATCCACCATCTCATCGAAAGACGGGACACCTTTGCCTCTATCAACATTGGAGCAAGAACAAGCATGGAGATGATGGCATGCGCAAGGGGAACAAGAACGGAGTTACAAGTGATGATTTCAGGACTTTGAAGCCACCATAATGGGTGCATGAAGCCTTGGACGAAATATACAAGATGCCACTTCATAAATTTCGTCCCGAGGCTATTTTAGGTGCTGCGTCACCTTATTATTGGGCCAGGCCCATGTAATTTCGAAATACATAAGTATAGGCTATTTTTAGAGTCCGTATGTGTGGGGAAACAAGAGATAGGGTTGATTTCGGACCCCTCCACCAAGGGCCACGAAATTCCCCCCTCTTCCTCCATATATACAGCCCTTAGGGCATCGTTTAGACTTTGGGTTTTGTTTAGATTAAAAGTTCGCCATAGCTGCAACTTCGCGTACTTCGTTTGTGTTCAACGACCAGACAAAGGCGTCACAGAACCCCACCTTGATCAATAAAGCTTTCATCTTATATTCGCAATATCCAGATTGCAATCTCAGTTTCTTGCTTGTTCTTCGTTTGCTCGCAGGAAACAGACCCTCGTGGTCAGGTTGATCGTGCTCCGGCGTGGTCAATAACCTCTCGGAGTTGGTTTAGCGATTGCTAAGGCGCGACATCCTCGCACGTTCGTAGTCGGATCGTCAAAGTCGACTACCACCAAAGCGATATCCATCATCTCATCGAAAGACGGGACACCTTTGCCTCTATCACTATGCCTTTGCCATGCATTTGTGACCCAAGCTTTGCATTACACATGATGATTGATTCTACTATGTGTATGTGTATTTGCATGCTTGGCGGAGATATTGCTTGTTATTGCCATGTTCTACCTATGACCCATGCCTATGATGATACTATGATCTTGCTTTGTGTTCGTGCTTGTGATATGTCATGTGCATTGTCTATGCTTATTATTTGCTCACATGACATGATTGCAATGAGTTCGTCTAGTGTGTTGCATCTTCGCTCCACTAGTTTGCACGACTTGATTTCTATGCTTTCTCATGTTGCATCCAATTCTTGGATTACTCGCTCCTATCACATGTTTGGTTGCAAGCATGTCATTCCTTCACATATGCCATGTCCCATTGATTGCTACATGCTTGACTTGATTGCCTCACACATGATGAACAATTGCTCTTTCTATTGTGTTGAGTGCCCCTCGATTTTCACTACACCATATGCACATTATGATTGGATTGTCTTGCACTTGCATGTGTTTAGTCATATCATCTTCTTGGGTGTTGTGAATGATTCTTATGCCTACCATAGACCGTTCATTGAGAGTCTTATGCATGCTTGCTATGGGCTTGAGGTAGATGCTTATTCTCATGTCCAACATATTAGCACCTTTTCCTCACCTTTGCATGATTGTTTCCATAATGCTTTTTCATGTGCTCAATTTAGATGCTTACATTCCATGCCACACTTCTTTTTCAAACCATATGCTATGCTTGATGACAACACTTGTTGGGTGAATCACCTCTCAAATGCTTTGTTTTGCTTTAATGCCAATCACATTTGTTTTTCCAAATGCTTGTTATCTTTGCTCCTTTTGAAGGAATTACAAGACGGTGCGACATTGGAGAGTGACCATTTCGAGCTTCAACATGATACGTGCGTGGTGATCGTCTACTCGTACACGGCGACGCCGTCTCCTTCCCATGGTGATGATGATCACGATCCGTGGACGGATCTCTCCCAAGGGGGGGGGGAGATGATGCGGAGCATCCCTCGACCATCACCATGCATGTCATACCACCACCGCAAGGACGGAGAGGACCGTGGACTAGAGCACACACACGCACCATCGAAACCGAGGTTGACTCCTTCCTCTTCAAACCCCATTCTAATTCACACGAGAATTGGGTCCTACCTCAAATGGAAGTACTATGCATGATTAGGTGTCAAGGTGTTGATCATGGAGAGGCTAGCGCGAAGACCCAAGCAGCCGTAGAGAAGACGAAGCGAGTAGAGCGAGGGAAGCGCGAAGCTACGAAGAAGAAGGGTCAAGAAGGAGAAGCCCTGAGCACTCCGGGTGCCCGGCCAGGAAGGCCCCGGGTGCCCGGCCCCTTGCTGGCGCTGGCAGTGGCTGCCCGGGTGCCCGGCCAAATGGCCTCGGGTGCCCGGCCCAGCTGCTGGGAACAGCCCAGCCCACCCGGGTGCCCGGGCCACCAACCCCGGGTGCCCGGCCCCCCTTCACCGCCCGCCTGGGCCTCTCCAGCCGGCCCCGGGTGCCCGGCCCCTCCCGCGCCAGCCTCCAGCGCCAATCGGGTGCCCGGGCTTTGGACCCCCGGGTGCCCGGCCTCTACAGCAACAAGGGCGCAGCCCCCCTGACCGGACCGGGTGCCCGGCCCCTCGCACCCCGACTGCCCGGACCCCTCCGAGAGTGTCTCCATTTTTATGGTCATTTTGGACCTTTGTGTCCCTCTCTCCCTCTATTTCGTCCCTAGACTATATATAGCCCTCTCCTAGCTCATTTAGAGGATAGCAAAGTATTTGATAGACATTTTTGAGCTTTGCTCCATGGATCCACTCCACTAGGAGATCAAGACCTCCTCTTGGAGTGACCAATCATCAAGACCTCCTCCTTGGGGAAGGATCCCCATCATAGGATCATCAAGCCCTCATCTCCTTCATAGGATTTGGGATGAACTCTACCATGTATATTATTTCCCTTTGATTGTTCATGTACCTTGTGGATCTTGTGTGTTTGTTGGTCTAGTGGATGTGTGATTTGGACTTGTTCTTGAGTGTTCCTCTTGTTTTCCCTCTTGTGTTCATCTTGCTCTTGGGGATTCCCCCTCCAATTCGTGAAAGATCTTCACCTAGGTTCTACCCTACAACATGAGTCCTCCTCCATGAGCCTCTTGCAAAAGTAGCAAACGAAGAGAAGACTCGGGAATGCAAAGTTTGTTCGCTTTCATAAGATAAGCATCCTTGATATAATATTGTTCCCAAGAAGTATGCGTCAAACACTTAGCATAAGGAATAGCAAAAGAAGGATAATTAGCATACAAGTCTTTGATGTACTCAAAACAATAACATTCAACTCAAGTTTAGTGACAAGCGTGCATATGCGTGAAAGCGCATCCGCAACTACATTTTCCTTACCCTTAATGTACTTGATCACATAGGGGAAAGATTCAATAAATTCACTCCATTTGGCATGACGCTTGTTCAACTTAGTTTGACCTTTTAAGTACTTAAGCGTTTCATGATCGGTATGGATGACAAACTCATGAGGTCTAAGATAATGTTCCCAAACATGTAGCACACGCACTAAAGCATACAATTCTTTGTCATATATGGGATAGTTAAGTTGTGCACTGGAGAGTTTTTCACTAAAATATGCAATGGATCGTTTTTCTTGCATCAAAACTCCGCCAATTCCGGTACCACTTGCATCACAATGAACCTCAAAAGTTTTGTCAAAATTGGGCAAAGCAAGAATCGGAGCATGAGTAAGCAAGGACTTGAGCTCATCAAAAGAGGTGGATTGCAAAGATCCCCAAACAAAAGGAGCATTCTTGTTACTCAAGGCATGCAAAGGAGCGGCAATAGTGCTAAAATCTTTCACAAAGCAACGATAAAAACCCGCAAAACCAAGAAAACTACGCACTTGTTGCAAATTGGTGGGTTGGGGCCAAGTTTTAATTGCTTCAATTTTAGTTTCATCAACATAAACACCCTTGGCTGATACAACAAAACCCAAGAAAATCACTTTGTCCACACCAAATGTGCACTTTTTCATGTTGGCATAAAGACTTTCCTTGCGAAGGGTTTGTAAAACAGCCCTAACATGATTAAGATGCTCTTTCATGGTTTTGCTAAACACAATAACATCATCGACGTAAACCACAACAAAGACTCCAATATAAGGGCGAAGCACATAATGCATGAGAGGCACGGAAGTACCGGGAGCCTCCGATAAACCCATAGGCATAACCAACCACTCATATAAGCCAAATTTGGTTTTGAAAGCACTTTTCCATTCATCACCCTCTTGAATGCGGATTTGATAATAGCCACTTTTAAGATCAATTTTTGAGAAAAACTTGGCTCCACTAAGTTCATCAAGCATATCATCTAAGCGAGGAATGGGATGCCTATAGCGAACGATGATAGCATTTATAGGTCTACAATCTGAACACAAGCAGAAACTTCCATCGGGCTTAGGCACAAGTATAACGGGAACGACACAAGGGCTTAAACTTTCACGTACATGACCGTTGTCGATTAGTTGTTGTACTTGCCATTGAATCTCCTTGGTTTCTTTGGGATTGACACGGTATGGAGCTTTGTTTGGAACTGGCGCTCCGGGGATGAGGTCGATTCGATGCTCAATGCCTCGTAGAGGAGGTAGACCCGGAGGTAGCTCATCGGGGAAAACATCTTGAAATTCCTGCAAAAGAGATTGAAACACCAAAGGTAGCTCGTGAATGGTGTTAGTTTTTGGTTCTCCATCCTTGCACACAAGGACAAAGTGCATCACACTCGATGGGTTCTCACACACTTCCCTCATCTCACTTTTTGTGGCAAGTAGTATGAGATTTTTCTCTCTAGGCGAAGAGGCGCTCAAGTTTGGTTTGTGGCTCTCACTCACTTTTTGGTGGATCTCTTTTTCACTCTTCTCTCTATGGTGGGTGGCTTGCTTGTCGGCTATCACTTGACTAGGAGACATAGGTCGTAGCACAAATTCCTTCCCTTTCATCTTGAAGCTATAGTGATTGGTACACCCATTGTGGAAGACACCACGGTCGAATTGCCATGGTCGACCAAGAAGGAGGTGGCAAACGGTCATTGGGACCACATCACACTCCACAGTGTCCTCGTATGCACCGATTTTGAAGGAGACTTGGACCGTATGCTCAACTCGTATAGTGCCGGAGTCACTTAGCCATTGAACCTTGTAGAGGTGCGGGTGCTTCCTCTTGACCAATTGAAGCTTGGAGCATAGTTCTTCACTTGCCAAGTTGTGGCAACTACCTCCGTCGATGATGACCTTGACGGACCTTCCATTGATGTCGGCCTTTGTGTGGAAGATGTGGCATCGTTGGTCTTCTTCTTGTTGATGTTGAAGAGTCAAGACCTTGGAGACAACGAGAGCGGGGCTCGAATCCTCATCACAAAAGACTTGGTCATCTTCATCTTCATTCACTCGCCTATGCATGGCCACTTGGTCAATAGCTTACATTTCATATTCACTCATTGAGTCGTAGGTGCCATCGCCGTTGAGGATCATGGTGCGCTTGTTTGTTGATTCATAGGACTTGTGGCCTCGGCCGTCGCAAGTGAAACACTTGAAGGAGCTTGTCTTGACGGTCTCATCGGTCGGAGTAGATGAAGAAGCACGCGGCTTGAAGTTGCTTGTAGTAGGAGGAAGACGACTTGAACTTGACGAATGTTTCTTGTAACTTGACTTGTCGTCGTTGCTTGGAGAAGGCTTGGTTGATGTCGAAGTTGGAGTAGTTGTTGAAGCTTGGTTATTGGAGAAGCCATAGGTCTTGGATGAATACTTGGCGTACTTGAAGTCATCTTGCACTTGACGTTCCGCCTTTGTAGCTTGATGCACGAGCTTAATGAGGTTGGAGTAGGGTTGGAAGTCGGCGATCTTCTTGATGGGATGATTGAGTCCATTCAAGAATCGTGCCATTGTTTGCTCATCATTCTCCGCGACATTGGCTCGAATCATGGCAATCTCCATTTCCTTGTAGTATTCTTCAACATTCTTTGTTCCTTGCTTGAGGAGTTGTAGCCTCTTGAAGAGATCACGGTTGTAGTAGGTTGGTACAAAACGTGCTCGCATGACATCCTTCATTTGAGCCCAAGTGGAGATTTGAGGTTCACCTCTTGCTTGTCGGTGCTCAAGGACTTGTTCCCACCATATGAGCACATAGTCTTGGAACTCAAGTGATGCCATAGAGATCTTCTTCTCTTCCTCATAGTTGTGCAAACGAAAGATTTTGTCGACCTTCAATGCCCATGAGAGGTATTCTTCGGGATCATTGCTTCCATTGAACTTGGGCATTGTGAATTTGAGCTTGCCATAGAGTTGCTCTTCATTGTGTTGTTGGCGATGGTGATGATGATGCCCTTGACGTGGAGGGTAATCATCCTCATGTTGCTCTTGGCGTGGAGGAAGTCCATGATCAACTTGCTCTTGTTGACCTTGAGGTTGAGGTGGAGCTTGACGAGCTTGTGGAGGAGCTTGAGGGACTTGACGTTGCATGTGTGGTTGATAGTTCCTCTCTTGGATTTCTTCTCGAAGGGCTTCCTCTTGATTGCGCCGTTTGCGATTGCGGTTGGTGATAGCTCGATTTGATTCTTGAAGGGCACGTTGCGCCTCAAGAGCTTGCGCTTCACGTAGTTGTTGTTGAAGGCGTTGAACCTCGGCGTCTTGTTGCTCTTGGTGTAGACGCGCTCGTTCTTCTTCTTCTTGGCGATGAAGACGTTGTCGTTCTTGAGCTTGGGCAAAAGCGACTTGATTTGATTGAGGATGAGGGGCTTGCTCATCGGCTTGCTCTTGTGAATGCTTGGCGTGTAGCGGGTTGCGAGATGCATGACGGTCTTGACGCGCGGCTCGTCGAAGAGTGTTCGATGACGGTGTACTTGAGCCGGAGAAGGAGTCGTCGGAGTGTCGACTTGAGTGGCTCCATCTTGAGTATGATGATGTAGAAGGAGGCCGGTTCACCAACAAGGTGCAGATCTTGTCCATTCTTGCATCGTTCTCTTGCTTGTGCGCGTCGAGCTTGTTGTCGAAGTAGTCTCGTGTACGTTGCTCGGAGAGTCGCAAGTCGTTGGCGAGGTTGTCGATGCGGTTGTTCATTGCTTGTTTGATGAGGACATCAATACCATTGTTACACCCACAGCCCCTACTGCTACATATACGGGACCAATTACTAGAGCTCGCGCACGCCAATTAAATTGTCAGGTACTTTCGTTTCTTGGTAATGATTCTAATGTTCATGAGAATATGATGCTGCCTAAATTGGATACATTTGTTTTGCTTACAAATGAAGGGCCTAGCTTGGAGAAGGATGAACATTGGAGCAAGAACAAGCATGGAGATGATGCCATGCGCAAGGGGAACAAGAACGGAGTTACAAGTGATGATTTCAGGACTTTGAAGCCACCATAATGGGTGCATGAAGCCTTGGACGAAATATACAAGATGCCACTTCGTAAATTTCGTCCCGAGGCTATTATAGGTGCTGCGTCACCTTTTTATTGGGCCAGGCCCATGTAATTTCTAAATACATAAGTATAGGCTATTTTTAGAGTTTGTATGTGTGGGGAAACAAGAGATAGGGTTGATTTCGGACCCCTCCACCAAGGGCCACGAAATTCCCCCTCTCTTCCTCCATATATACAGCCCTTAGGGCACCGTTTAGACTTTGGGTTTTGTTTAGATGAAAAGTTCGCCATAGCTGCAACTTCGCGTACTTCGTTTGTGTTCAACGACCAAACAAAGGCGTCACAGAACCCCACCATGATCAATAAAGCTTTCATCTTATATTCGCAATATCCAGATTGCAATCTTAGTTTCTTGCTTGTTCTTCGTTTGCTCGCAAGAAACAGACCCTCGTGGTCAGGTTGATCGTGCTCCGGCGTGGTCAATAACTTCTCGGAGTTGGTTTAGCGATTGCTAAGGCGCGACGTCCTCGCACGTTCGTAGACGGATCGTCAAAGTCGACTTCCACCAAAGCGATATCCATCATCTCATCGAAAGACGGGACACCTTAGCCTCTATCAAGTGGTATCAGATTTCCAGGTTGCTCGGTGAGATTTTATAGTTTTTCGTAGTTTAGATCGAGTCTGTTCTTCATACCTATAGTCCACGAAAAAGCCAAAAAAAATTAGGGTTAGTTCATCCCATCCGAACCAATCTGAGCCTTGCATAATCTTTTCTGTATTTGCTTTGTTGAATTTGCGGTTGCATCATCGTGTCCAGTTGCTGGTCTTAGCGTCTAGTCTTTTAGAGTTTCGAGTTCTGTTCACAGGTTGTCACGTCGCTGCTGCCATATATCACCACCGCGGCATCATCGTCGCTGTTGCCATATACCACCACCACATATTCACCGCCAATCCGAATCCATATACGCCACCACATATCCGCCGCCATCACGCCAATCCGAGTTCACCTGCAACATATATCCGCCACCTGTCCGTGTTCCACCAGATTCATCTCCGCCACCAGTCCGAGTTCCACCAGATTCATCTCCGCCACCAGTCCTAGTCCGAGTCCAGTAATTGTTGCATTGTTCTCGATTTCCAGATCACGCGACACTCCGAGTCGTGACAGAGAAGGACTCCCCAACTTCCGAGCCATCCGCAGAAGAAAAATAGTTCCAATTTCAAAAAAAAAACTAAGTCGTGCAGAAGGAAAATTCTGGCTAGGCAATTTTTAGACCATTTGTAGACTTTTTCGAAAAAAAATTGTTGCGAAGCAAAAAAAAAAGAGGAAATAAAAGTGCAAAAAAAAAGAGAAAAAAAATTCAGAGTGTGCTCCTCCCTTGTTTACGTGCCACGCCGTGATTTTGTTGGTGTTCTAGGCTCGCGTCTCTAGCACAGTCTAGCCTAGGACCAGCACAGTACCGTCGTTGAGCGTTTATTCAACTTTGCATCTCTGAATTGATTATTGCTGACCCTTTTTGCTACCATATTATAAGCCTTCCCAGCTCCGCATACATCTACGTCGTGCGTTTGACTCTCCCTGGTAATCGCTCTATCCAAGCTTTGAGAGTTTTGACTACAACGGTTGCCGATCACCGCATGTTGCTGGGTAAGAACTGGTAAGAATTTGAGTTTTGCTTGACGGATTTGTGACACCCACCACCACCACTTGTTCGTAGTCTGTAGGATCATATTCTTGTGTGTTTCTATTGCTGCTAACCATGCCAGGATCACAAGCCGACGAGATTGACTGGGAGAATTTATCGAACAAGGAGCTTCATGATAAGTTTCAGCAAATGATGACTGAACAGGTGCAAGATGTGTTGAACAATTTTGAAGAGGCCATGGAGAAGATCACTGGCCTTGAGAAGACGTTCGAAACAAAGCTCGATAACAAGTTTAATGAATTGCTCGCATGTCTTCCACCACCACCACCCGCTGCACCTAACGCACCTCTCCAACAACAACAACAACGACTACCTCCACGTCGCGAAACAGACCTCCGCCGAGCAAGCCGTGTTCCTCTTGCGTTTGGCCAAACTGTTGGTGCTGCTGTTGATACTTCTGTGGCTCCTGCTACTGATGCGGAGGAGGATGATTATGTGGGAGATTATGAGGATGAGGTTGATCAAAATCAGCACTACGTGCAGCCACCTGTACCACCACCAGTAGGTCGACCTCAGGTATATATTCGTAATGGTAGGCCTGCACCACCACCTCAGGTACGAGATGATGTCCATATTCCTAAACTGAAATTGAATATTCCACCATTTGAGGGTAGATATGTTCCTGATATATATCTTACTTGGGAGTTAGAAACTGAACAACGATTTACATGTTTACAATATCCTGAGGAGAGACGAGTTGCTGCTGCTGTTTGTGCTTTCACTAGTTTTGCATGTGTATGGTGGTCTGAACATTGTAGATTATATCCTATTCCAACTACTTGGGCTGCTTTGAAAACTGCTATGCGTACGCGTTGGGTTCCACCATATTATCAACGTGAATTGCTTCAAAAATTGCAGCGTTTAAGACAAGGGAAAAATTCTGTAGAAGAATATTATCAGGAATTACAAACTGGCATGATTAGATGTGGTATTGTTGAGGAGAATGAAGCTATGCTTGCACGTTTTCTGGGTGGATTAAATAGAGAGATTCAGACCATTCTAGACTATAAGGAGTATACTAACATGATAGAGGCAAAGGTGTCCCGTCTTTCGATGAGATGATGGATATCGCTTTGGTGGAAGTCGACTTTGACGATCCGACTACGAACGTGCGAGGACGTCGCGCCTTAGCAATCGCTAAACCAACTCCGAGAGGTTATTGACCACGCCGGAGCACGATCAACCTGACCACGAGGGTCTGTTTCCTGCGAGCAAACGAAGAACAAGCAAGAAACTAAGATTGCAATCTGGATATTGCGAATATAAGATGAAAGCTTTATTGATCAAGGTGGGGTTCTGTGACGCCTTTGTCTGGTCGTTGAACACAAACGAAGTACGTGAAGTTGCAGCTATGGCGAACTTTTAATCTAAACAAAACCCAAAATCTAAACGATGCCCTAAGGGCTGTATATATGGAGGAAGAGGGGGGGAATTTCGTGGCCCTTGGTGGAGGGGTCCGAAATCAACCCTATCTCTTGTTTCCCCACACATACGGACTCTAAAAATAGCCTATACTTATGTATTTCGAAATTACATGGGCCTGGCCCAATAATAAGGTGACGCAGCACCTAAAATAGCCTCGGGACGAAATTTGTGAAGGGCATCTTGTATATTTCGTCCAAGGCTTCATGCACCCATTATGGTGGCTTCAAAGTCCTGAAATCATCACTTGTAACTCCGTTCTTGTTCCCCTTGCGCATGCCATCATCTCCATGCTTGTTCTTGCTCCAATGTTCATCCTTCTCCAAGCTAGGCCCTTCATTTGTAAGCAAAACAAATGTATCCAATTTAGGCAGCATCATATTCTCATGAACATTAGAATCATTACCAAGAAACGAAAGTACCTGGTAATTTAGTTGGCGTGCACGAGCTCTAGTAATTGGTCCAGTATGTATAGCAGCAGGGGCTGTGGGTGTAACAATTGTATTGATGTCCTCATCATCCTCCCCTTCTTGAAATGAAGTCGTCCTCGACGGAAGTTCATCTTCCTCACCCATATAAGGCTTAAAATCTGCAATGTTAAAAGTGGGACTAACCCCAAAATCTGCAGGCAGCTCAAGTTTATATGCATTATCATTTATTTTCTCTAACACCTTAAAGGGACCATCAGCACGTGGCATTAACTTTGATTTGCGCAAATGAGGAAATCTATCCTTACGCAAATGTAACCAAACAAAATCTCCAGGTGCAAACACAACATGTTTTCTACCCTTATCTCCAGCAAGTTTATATTTAGCATTCATGCGCTCAATGTTTTCCTTAGTTAACTCATGCATTTTTAAAATCAATTCAGCACGTTGTTTAGCATCAAAATTAACCTTCTCCGAAGATGGAAGAGGCAACAAATCAATAGGTGCATGAGGTAGGAAACCATACACAACTTCAAAAGGGCACATCTTAGTAGTAGAATGCAATGAACGATTATAAGCAAATTCAATATGAGGCAAGCATTCCTCCCACATTTTCTTATTATTCTTCAAAACAGCCCTAAGCATAGTAGACAACGTTCTATTGACTACTTCAGTTTGTCCATCAGTTTGGGGGTGACAAGTAGTACTAAAAAGCAGTTTAGTCCCCAACTTAGCCCATAAACATCTCCAAAAGTGGCTAAGAAATTTAGTATCACGATCTGAAACAATAGTATTGGCACACCATGCAAGCGAATAATTTCACGAAAGAACAAATCAGCAACATTAACAGCATCATCGCTTTTATGACATGGTATAAAGTGTGCCATTTTCGAGAATCTATCCACGACAACAAATATGCTATCCCTCCCCTTCTTTGTTCGAGGTAAACCTAAAACAAAGTCCATAGATATATCCTCCCAAGGAACACTAGGTACAGGCAAAGGCATATATAAACCATGAGGATTGAGTCGTGACTTAGCTTTTTGACATGTAGTGCAGCGAGCAATAAAACGCTCAACATCCCGTCTCATCTTTGGCCAAAAGAAATGTGTAGCAAGTACGTCCTCCGTCTTCTTCACGCCAAAGTGTCCCATTAATCCTCCTCCATGCGCCTCCTGCAACAACAAAAGACGAACGGAGCTAGCTGGAATGCATAGCTTGTTAGCACGAAACACAAATCCATCGTTAACGACGAACTTGTTCCACATTCTTCCTTCATTACAATTCTGCATTACATCTTTAAAATCAGCATCATGCACATATTGATCTTTGATGGTCTCCAAACCAAATATTTTGAAGTCAAGTTGTGAAAGCATAGTATAGCGGCGAGACAATGCATCAGCAATAACATTTTCTTTTCCCTTCTTGTGTTTAATGACATAAGGAAAAGTCTCAATGAATTCAACCCATTTAGCATGTCTACGATTCAATTTAGCTTGACTTTTAATATGTTTCAAAGATTCATGATCAGAATGTATAACAAATTCTTTGGGCCATAAATAATGTTGCCATGTTTCTAAAGTCCGAACAAGAGCATATAATTCTTTATCATAAGTAGAATAATTCAGACTAGGCCCACTCAATTTTTCAGAAAAGTATGCAACAGGTTTGCCATCTTGTAATAACACACCGCCTAATCCAATTCCACTAGCATCACATTCAAGCTCAAAAGTCTTATTAAAATCAGGAAGTTGGAGTAAAGGAGCATGTGTCAACTATCTTTCAATACCGAGAAGGCTTCTTCCTGTGCGGTACCCCAAAGAAAAGGCACATCTTTCTTTGTAAGCTCATTGAGAGGTGCAGCAATGGTGCTGAAATCTCTCACAAAACGCCTATAGAATCCAGCGAGGCCAAGAAAATTCCTCACTTGTGTGACCGTTTTGGGTTGCGGCCAACTCTCAATAGCTTCAATCTTGGCTTTATCAACTTCAATTCCCTGTGGAGTAACAACATAGCCAAGAAAAGATACTCGGTCGGTGCAAAAGGTGCACTTCCCAAGGTTACCAAACAAACGTGCATCACGTAGAGCAATAAAAACAACACGTAAATGTTCCAAATGTTCCTCCAAAGATCTGCTATAAATCAATATGTCATCAAAGTAAACTACCACAAATCGTCCAATGAAAGCACGTAAAACTTTGTTCATTAATCTCATGAAAGTACTAGGTGCATTAGTTAACCCAAAAGGCATGACTAACCACTCATATAATCCAAACTTAGTTTTAAATGTTGTTTTCCATTCATCCCCTAATTTCATACGAATTTGATGGTATCCACTACGCAAATCAACTTTGGAGAATATTGTAGAGCCACTCAATTCATCAAGCATATCATCTAGCCTAGGAATAGGATGACGATAACGAATAGTAATATTATTAATGCCTCTACAATCAACACACATACGCGATGTACCATCCTTTTTCGGCACTAGAATAATAGGAACAGCACAAGGACTAAGGGATTCACGTATATAATCTTTGTCGAGAAGCTCTTGTACTTGACGCATAATCTCCTTCGTCTCCTCTGGATTGGTACGGTATGGCGCACGGTTTGGCAGTGAAGCACCGGGAATTAAGTCGATCTGATGCTCAATCCCTCGAATAGGTGGTAATCCCGGTGGCACGTCTTGTGGAAAGACGTCAGCGAACTCCTGCAAAATGTTAGTGATAGCAGGAGGCAAAGAGGAAGGCACGTCCTCGAATGAAAATAATGCCTCTTTGCACACAAAAGCATAGCAAACAGATTTGCTGAAATCTAGCTCATCAATATCAGATTTGGTGGCAAATAAACATGCACTTTTCAATTTAATTTCAGAAGCAACACTAGATGGTTTATTATTAGGCTTCATTTGTTGCTCAAATTCTTTTGCCACAATCTGATTTTCACTCTTATTCTTCTCTTGTTGTGCTTTATTAGCTCTATGAATATCATCTTTCAAAATAGAATCAGGAGTCATAGGAAGCAAAGTAATATTTTTATCCTTATGAACAAGAATATAGTGATTGTTTCTACCATGGTGTACAGAATTTTTATCAAATTGCCATGGTCTACCAAGTAATAAGGAACATGCTTGCATAGGTACCACATCACAATCAACATAATCAGCATATGTAGATATACTAAAATGCACACAAACAGTACGTGTTACCTTAACCTTGCCGCTGTTGTTGAACCATTGGATGTAGTAAGGATGTGGATGTGGTCTTGTGGTGAGAGAAAGCTTCTCCACCATCTCCATGCTAGCCAAGTTGTTGCAGCTCCCTCCGTCTATTATGACGCGCACAGAACGTTCCTTCACAACTCCCTTGGTATGGAACAAATTGTGCCTCTGATTTTGCTCAGCTTGTGTGACCTGCACACTCAAAACACGTTGAGCAACTAAACATTCATACCTGTCAGCGTCTTCAGGAGCCATGTATTGCGTCTCATGATCAGAATCATCTCCACCATGTTCTTCACGTGTAATAAGAGCCAATGTCTCCTCATCATAGTCACTAGCGGACTCATATCCACCATCCGCGGTAGCAATCATCACACGCGGAGATTTGCATTCCCTCGCATAATGACCTCCTCCCTTACAACG
>NW_021309452.1:0-478 GCF_002162155.2 Triticum dicoccoides
CAAAAACTGCGAGTTTTGATGACCGACACGTAAACGCACCCCAGGGTTCGTTAATCGTGGAAATCACCCCGGGACCCCAAAACAGTGAGTAAAGTCCACGAAATTGGACAGAATCGGCCAAAACTGTGAGTGTTGATGACCGACACATCAGCGCACCTTGGGGTTCAACTACTATGAAATCGCTCCGAGACCCCAAAACGGTGAGTAATAGTCCAAGAAACGGGCCAGAATCAACCAAAACTTTGAGTGTTGATGACCGACACATAAGCGCACCTTGGGGTTCAACAACTATGGAAATCGCTTCAGGACCCCGAAACAGTGAGTAATAGTCCAAGAAACAGGCTAGAATCGGCCAAAACTGTGAGTGTTGATGACCGATACATAAGCGCACCTTGGGGTTCAACAACTATGGAAATCGCTTCGGAACCCCAAAACGGTGACTAAAAGTTCATGAAACGGGCCAGAATCGTCCAAAACT
>NW_021309452.1:717-1157 GCF_002162155.2 Triticum dicoccoides
GTGAATGTTGATGACCGACACATAAGCGCAACTTGGGGTTCAACATCTATGGAAATCGCTTCAGGACCCCAAAACGGTGAGTAATAGTCCAAGAAACGGGCCAGAATCGGCCAAAACTATGAGTTTTGAGGACCAACACATAAGCGCACGTTTGGGTTCAACAACTATGGAAATCGCTTTGGGACCCCAAAACGGTGAGTAATAATCCATGAAACGTGCGAGAATCGACAAAAAGTGTGAGTGTTGATGACCGACACATAAGCGCACCTTGGGGTTCAACAACTATGGAAATCGCTTCGGGACCCCAAAATGGTGAGTAATAGTCCAAGAAACGGGCCAGAATCGGCCAAAACTTTGAGTGTTGATGATCGAAACATAAGCGCACCTTGGGGTTCAACAACTATGGAAATCACTTCGGGCCCCCAAAATAGTGAGCAATA
>NW_021309452.1:2194-2610 GCF_002162155.2 Triticum dicoccoides
CTTGGGGTTCAACAACTATGGAAATCGCTTCGGGCCCCCAAAATAGTGAGCAATAGTCCAAGAAACGGGCCAGAATCGGCCAAAACTGTGATTGTTAATGACCGATACATAAGCGCACCTTGGGGTTCAACAACTATGCAAATCGCTTTGGGACCCCAAAACTATGAGTAATAGTCCAAGAAACGGGCCAGAATCGGCCAAAACTGTGAGTGTTAATGACCGACACATAAGCACACCTTGGGGTTCAACAACTATGGAAATCGCTTTGGGACCCCAAAACAGTGAGTAATAATCCAAGAAACGGTCCAGAATCGGCGAAAACTGTGAGTGTTGATGACCGGCACATAAGCGCACCTTGGGGTTCAACAACTATGGGAATCGCTTCGGGACCCCAAAATGGTGAGTACTAGTCCAAG
>NW_021309452.1:3289-3764 GCF_002162155.2 Triticum dicoccoides
AAACGGACCAGAATCGGCGAAAACTGTGAGTGTTGATGACCGGCACATAAGCGCACCTTGGGGTTCAACAACTATGGGAATCGCTTCGGGACCCCAAAATGGTGAGTACTAGTCCAAGAAACGGGCCAGAATCGGCCAAAACTACGAGTGTTGATGACCGACACGTAAGCGCACCTTGGGGTTCAACAACTATGGAAATCGCTTCGGGACCCCAAAATGGTGAGTACTAGTCCAAGAAATGGGCCAGAATCGGCGAAAACTGTGAGTGTTGATGACCGACACGTAAGCGCACCTTGGGGTTCAACAACTATGCAAATCGCTTCGGGACCCCAAAACTGTGAGTAATAGTCCAAGAAATGGGCCAGAATCGGTCAAAACTGTGAGTGTTAATGACCGACACATAAGCACACCTTGGGGTTCAACAACTATGGAAATCGCTTTGGGACCCCAAAACAGAGAGTAATAATCCAAGAAA
>NW_021309452.1:4851-5813 GCF_002162155.2 Triticum dicoccoides
CAAAACTGTGAGTGTTAATGACCGACACATAAGCACACCTTGGGGTTCAACAACTATGGAAATCGCTTTGGGACCCCAAAACAGTGAGTAATAATCCAAGAAACGGTCCAGAATCGGCGAAAACTGTGAGTGTTGATGACCGGCACATAAGCGCACCTTGGGGTTCAACAACTATGGGAATCGCTTCGGGACCCCAAAATGGTGAGTACTAGTCCAAGGAACGGGCCAGAATCGGCCAAAACTGCGAGTGTTGATGACCGACACGTAAGCGCACCTTGGGGTTCAACAATTATGCAAATCGCTTCGGGACCCCAAAACTGTGAGTAATAGTCCAAGAAATGGGCCAGAATCGGTCAAAACTGTGAGTGTTAATGACCGACACATAAGCACACCTTGGGGTTCAACAACTATGGAAATCACTTAGGGACCCCAAAACAGATAGTAATAATCCAAGAAACGGTCCAGAATCGGCGAAAACTGTGAGTGTTGATGACCGGCACATAAGCGCACCTTGGGGTTCAACAACTATGGGAATCGCTTCGGGACCCCAAAATGGTGAGTACTAGTCCAAGAAATGGGCCAGAATCGGCCAAAACTGCGAGTGTTGATGACCGACACGTAAACGCACCCCATGGTTCGTTGATCGTGGAAATCACTACGGGACCCCAAAATAGTGAGTAATAGTCCACGAAACGGGCCATAATCGGCCAAAACTGTGAGTGTTGATGACCGACACCTAAACGCACCTTGGGGTTCAACAACTATGGAAATCGCTTCGGGACCCCAAAACAGTGAGTAATACTCCAAGAAACGGGCCAGAATCGGCAAAAACTGCGAGTTTTGATGACGGACACGTAAACGCACCCCAGGGTTCGTTAATCGTGGAAATCACCCCGGGACCCCAAAACAGTGAGTAAAGTCCATGAAATTGGACAGAATCGGCCAAAACTGTGAGTGTTGAT
>NW_021309453.1:0-703 GCF_002162155.2 Triticum dicoccoides
CCGAGGACCAGGCATACGGGTAATTATTTCGAATTCGTGCCATACTAAGTTTCGAAAAGTTGACATTGACTCAGTTTGTTGTGCTATTTTGTAGGTCATATGTTTGAATCCATCCAAAAGTTTTCTCACTACCACGGTGTTCATCATATACATATGAATTTGTATTAAAAAAGTAGCATGGATACAGTGAAATGTGAAATCCACGTTAGAATTGGAGATCGCTATGTGACACACACTCTAATTCAAATAACTAACTATGTGACACACACTCTAATCCACGTTAGCGTGGGTACCGTTTTGATTTTTTCCAAATAACTCCTCATTAATTAATTTATAATACTCCCTCTGTTCACTTTTATAAGACCTTGAAGACATTTCAGACAATGTGCAAAACAGTTCATTTTAAGTTGTCTAAACGACTTACAAAAGTGAACGGATGGAGTATCTCATTTCGAATGACTAATTATTGCAAGGAAAACACGGGCATGGTAATACATACAGATTCGTTTGCAAATGAAAGAAGATTCGTTTGCATTCTCAAATGTAGGCGCACCAGGCAAACCAGGGTCGTGTCGGGGTGGACGCTGCTTCGGTGCCTTAAGGCACCGAAGCATAGTCCTGTCGGGGTGGTCGCGTGTGTCGGACGGACGCGTAGCACCCAGCCACCCCCCAAAAAAGGACGATGACAATATAAGTTCGCGCT
>NW_021309453.1:713-1387 GCF_002162155.2 Triticum dicoccoides
CATGGTAATACATACAGATTCGTTTGCAAATGAAAGAAGATTCGTTTGCATTCTCAAATGTAGGCGCACCAGGCAAACCAGGGTCGTGTCGGGGTGGACGCTGCTTCGGTGCCTTAAAGGCAACTGCCTTTGGGTCACTGACATGTGGGCCAGCCACCTATTGGGCCCATATGTCATGGACACAAAGGCAGGTGCCTTAAGGCACCGAAGCATAGTCCTGTCGGGGTGGTCGCGTGTGTCGGACGGACGCGTAGCACCCAGCCACCCCCCAAAAAAGGACGATGACAATATAAGTTCGCGCTTCCATGTTTCGGATTGAAATATCTGGCGGACCCAATTGTAGCCCTGAAAAATCTCTCTTCTCCACCGTCCCCTTCCGCGCCCAGATTGCTCAAATCCCTAATTCGCCGCCAACCCTCGAACCGCCCCTCGTCTCGTCTCTTTCCCCATCGTTCCCTACCTCTGTGCCGGACGACGACGACGAAGACGACGGTTGCGCTTCACCACCGCACCGGAGCTACCTCATCTATGCCCTCGTCCACCGCACCGGGTGGTCCACCGACAACGTCGGACGCCGCAACCGACGTGCCTCACAGACACCGAGTTCCACCGCATCAGGTGCACTTCACCGACGCCATCTCCCAGCTCACCGGGGCTACTTCACCGAGCACACC
>NW_021309454.1:0-1104 GCF_002162155.2 Triticum dicoccoides
TATGACTTTGCTATGCTTAATGCTTGTCACTAGGGCCCGAGTGCCATGATTTCAGATCTGAACCTATTATGTTTTCATGAATATATGTGTGTTCTTGATCCTATCTTGCAAGTCTATAGTCACCTATTATGTGTTATGATCCGACAACCCCGAAGTGACAATAATCAGGATACTTCTCGGTGATGACCGTAGTTTGAGGAGTTCATGTATTCACTATGTGTTAATGCTTTGGTCCGGTTCTCTATTAAAAGGAGGCCTTAATATCCCTTAGTTTCCACTAGGACCCCGCTGCCACGGGAGGGTAGGACAAAAGATGTCATGCAAGTTCTTTTCCATAAGCACGTATGACTATTTACGGAATACATGCCTACATTACATTGATGAATTGGAGCTAGTTCTATATCACCCTATGTCATAACTATTGCATGAGGAATCGCATCCGGCATAATCATCCATCACTGATCCATTGCCTACGAGCTTTTCACATATTGTTCTTTGCCTATTTACTTTTCCGTTGCTACTGTTACAACTACTACAAAAACCCAAAAACATTTACCTTTCATGTTGCTACCGTTACCATTACTATCATACCACTTTTGCTACTAAATACTTTGCTGCAGATACTAAGTTATCTAGGTGTGGTTGAATTAACAACTCAACTGTTAATACTCAAGAATATTCTTTGGCTCCCCTTGTGTCGAATCAATAAATTTGGGTTGTACTTCACCCTCGGAAGCTGTTGCGATCCCCTATACTTGTGGGTTATCAAGACTAATTTCTGGCGCCGTTGCCGGGGAGCATAGCTCTATTCTCTGAGTCACTTGGGATTTATATCTGTTGATCACTATGAAGAACTTGAAAGACGCTAAGACCAAGATTTTGCCCTCAACTACGAGGGGAGGTAAGGAACTGCCATCTAGCTCTGCACTAGATTCTCCTTCCGTTATTAGTAAGCTTGCGACACCTAAACCTGCTACTGCTATGAATTCTGATATGTCGCATGTTATCGATGATGCCACTTCTGCTTTGCATGATACTTATGATGAAACTACTTCTGTGCGTGATACTACTTTGCCATTAGGTGAATTTCTAGATGAACAACTT
>NW_021309455.1:0-881 GCF_002162155.2 Triticum dicoccoides
GGCGAGGAGAAGGGGATCGGGCTCCTCCCGATCCAGATCCAGCGCGAGGGGGGGTGGGGGAGAGCGAGTGGGGAGTGGGGGGGGTGAGTGGGGTGACGGGGTGGGGTTAGGGTTCCGGGGGCGTGGGGTTATGGGGGGGGTGGCCGGCTGGGCCTTTGCCCAGTTGGGCCGGTGGTGGCCTAGTCGGCTGGGCCGTCTGGCCCAGTGGGGGGGTCCTTTTATATATATATATTTTTTTGGTTTGTTTTCTGTTTTTTTTAATTTATTTTCCTTTCTGTTTTATTCAATTTAAAATATTTATGCATTTTATAAAAATGTGATTACTTCACCATAATTATCTTTGTAATATTTGACAACCCCCGAACATTTTAGATCTAATTTTTGAAAACTTTTATTGTTTGCCTATGTTTTCAATTGAATTTGAACCGAGTTCGAATCAACGTGAGTTTAATCATGGTAACCGAGGTGACGTGGCATCATTAGCAGGGATTACTGTAGCTTAATTATCCGGGCGTTACAAATCTCCTCCACTACAAGAAATCTCGTCCCGAGATTTAGGAGGTAGAAGGGAACAGTGCGGGGTATTCATCACGAAGACGATCCTCGCGTTCCCAGGTGGCTTCGTCTTCAGAGTGATTCGACCACTGGACCTTCAGGAACTTGATCGCCTTCTGACGTGTGCGGCGTTCAGCTTGGTCGAGAATGCGGACCGGATGCTCTTTATAGGAGAGGTCCTGTTGCAATTCGAGCACTTCATGGTCCACTGCTCGGATTGGGTCCTTGAAGCAGCGTCGAAGTTGTGACACGTGGAACACATCGTGAACCTGAGAAAGGTTCGACGGAAGCTCCAATTGATATGCCACTTTTCCACGCCTCTCGAG
>NW_021309456.1:0-1563 GCF_002162155.2 Triticum dicoccoides
AACAAAGTAAACAATCGATTGCCCCGCTTATAGTGAAAGCCGCCGGTCCGGATGACCCCGATATCATAGCAGCTGCGGCAGCACATGGATTGACTGTAACGAGTGCCAGAGAACAAGCGGCCAACTTAGGTATTACTCTTCGTGAACTGTTAGGCCTTGATGAGGCGCCAGTGAAGGAGGTAGTAATTACATATGTGAAGAATGGGCCTCTCGTCGAGCCTGCGCAGGAACAGGATCTACCTCCACAAATGAAAGGTCTGCTGAAATGGTACAAGGGTTACATAAAAAATAAAAACGCCAAAGAATATATTTATGCGGAAGTTAGATATGAGCATCACTTCAAACATTACTATGTACAAATTCATCTGAGTGAATTGTTCCAGCTTTTCAATCTGCGCGAGCTCGACAAATCTATCATCAGTTGCTACGTTCTGTAAGTGATTTATTTCTACCCCATCTCGTTCATATAGCCTGCACTATATATATGTCCTAACTATATTGTTGTGTCCGCTATTATACATGCAGAATGAAGATTAAGGAATGCAGAGTAAGGAACATCCATGATGTTGGGTTCATTGACCCACACATCGTTAATGGATATGTGTTGGAGCATCACCCCGCCGACATGGAGGCAGACCTGTGGCAGTTTCTTACAAAGCAGGAACTCAAAAGTGATATTCTATTTCCTTACCATTTTGGGTGAGTGTTTCTGTCTTGAGCACATTCTCTTTTGTTTACTCCATGCATGGTATGTGGCCGGCTAATCGATGAGTTATGCATGACGTACTGTGCATGTATCGTGTCCGCAGGTTCCACTGGATTCTGCTAGTAATTAAAGTTGACACCTCAGAATGTCTCGTCCACGACTCTCTGAATAAGGATCCAAAACTTTGGGTCGACATGAGAAAAATGCTGCAGAAGTAATTATTTTCATTCATTTGCGCTCTATATCGATCGGCCTATTTCGTTCATTTCCTAATATCGAGTAACTAATAACTCTCTTGTTCATTTAATTTTCTTTGCCTCGTAGGGTTTGGAGACGGTTCGTAGATACAAAGGTCGGTGAATTCAAAAAAGAGCTAGAATTCAAAAGGGCAAAGGCTAAGAATGGTGAGGATATTCAGCCAGCGGGGACCAATCTATGTGCATACTATGTCTGTGAGATGATCCGGGGATACACCTCTGAGCGGGTTCCGAGTGATACCAATGCTCAGAGGAATAACCTCCGGATGATGCTTAGTCCAGAAGCTCGCTTCCGACCACTTCAAGAGGAACTAGCTGGATGGTTCAGGAGGGAAGTCCTCCATCCTAAAGGAGAACACCATTACGAGGACGTAGAACTTTATATGCATTAAATTATGTATGGAAACTTGTTCAAAATTGTATATGGTCATCCGATGATATTGAATATATATTGTATATTCCTCTTGAATTCTTTTTGGTTCTAATTTCAAATTTGTTTGAAATTGTACATTCATATGCATGTATGTAGTACCGTAGAATATGTGAAACTCCTTCAAAATTAAAATAAAGCACAAAAGAAATAAAACAATACAAATTAAA
>NW_021309457.1:0-1245 GCF_002162155.2 Triticum dicoccoides
CCATCCTTCTTATCCACCAAATATTTAGGGTAGTTCCGCTTCCAGTGACCATTTCCTTTGCAGTGTAAGCACTCAGTTTCAGGCTTTGGTTCAGCTTTGGGCTTCTTCGTGGGAGTGACAACTTGCTTGTCAATCTACTTGAAGTTCCCCTTTCTTTCCCTTTGCCCTTTTCTTGAAACTAGTGATCTTGTCAACCATCAACACTTGATGCTCTTTCTTGATTTCTACCTTCGTTGATTTCAACATCACGAAGAGCTCGGAATCATTTTCATCATCCCTTGCATACTATAGTTCATCACGAAGTTCTACTAACTTGGTGATGGTGACTAGAGAATTCTGTCAATCACTATCTTATCTGGAAGTTTAACTCCCACTTGATTCAAGCGATTGAAGTACCCAGACAATCTGAGCACATGCTCACTAGTTGAGCGATTCTCCTCCATCTTTTAGCTATAGAACTTGTTGGAGACTTCATATCTCTCAACTCGGGTATTTGCTTGAAATATTAACTTCAATTCCTGGAACATCTCATATGGTCCATGATGTTCAAAACGTCTTTGAAGTCCCGATTCTAAGCCGTTAAGCATGGTGCACTAAACTATCAAGTAGTCATCATATTGAGCTAGCCAGACGTTCATAACTTCTGCATCTGCTCCTGCAAATAGGTCTGTCACCTAGCGGTGCATTAAGGACATAATTCTTCTGTGCAGCAATGAGGATTTAACCTCAGATCACGGATCAAATCCGCAACATTGCTACTAACATTTTTAACACAATTTTCTCTAGGAACATATCAAAATAAACACAGGGAAGCAACAACGCGAGCTATTGATCTACAACATGATTTGCAAAATACTACCAGGACTAAGTTCATGATAAATTTAAGTTCAATTTAATCATATTACTTAAGAACTCCCACTTAGATAGACATCCCTCTAATCCTCTAAGTGATCACGTGATCCAAATCAACTAAACCATGTCCGATCATCACGTGAGATGGAGTAGTTTCATCGGTGAACATCATTATGTTGATCATATCTACTATATGATTCACGCTCGACCTTTCGGTCTCCGTGTTCCGAGGCCATATCTGCATATGCTAGGCTCGTCAAGTTTAACCTGAGTATTCTGCGTGCGCAACTGTTTTGCACCCGTTGTATTTGAACGTAGAGCCTATCACACCCGATCATCACGTGGTGTCTCAGCACGAAGAACTTTCGCAACGGTGCATACTCAGGGAGAACA
>NW_021309458.1:0-1994 GCF_002162155.2 Triticum dicoccoides
GGAATTGTCAATCATGGAAATCGCTCTGGGACGCCAAAACGGTGAGTAATAGTGCACGAAGCGGACCAGAGTCGACCAAAATTGTGTGTTGATGACCGACATGTAAACGCACCACGGAGTTCGTCAATCGTGGAAATCACTACGGGACCCCCAAAACTAACTAATACTGCAAGAAACGGGCCAAAATCGGCCCAAACTGCGATTGTTGATGATCGACACATAAGCGCACCATGGGGTTAAAGAACCATGGACATCGCTTTGGGGCCCCAAAACGGTGAGTAATAGTTCATGAAACGGGCCAGAATCGGCCCAAAATGCGAGTGTTGCTAACCGACACATAAACGCACCCCGGTGTTCGTCAATCATGGAAAGCACACCGGGACGCCAAAACGGAGTAATAGTCGAAGAAACAGGCCAGAATCGGCAAAAACTATGAATGTTGATGTCAGACAGTAACTGCACCTTGGAGTTCAACAACCATGGAAATCGCTCTGGGACCCCAAAGCGGTGAGTAATAGTGCACGAAACGGACCAGAATCGGCCAAAATTGTGAGTGTTGATAACCGGCACGTAAACGCACCACAGGGTTCGTAAATCGTGGAAATCACTCCGGGACCCCCGAAACTAAGTAATAGTCCAAGAAACGGGCCAAAATCGGCCCAAACTGCGATTGTTCATGACCTACATGTAAGCGCACCTTGGGGTTCAACAACCATGGAAATCGCTTTGGCGCCCCAAAACGGTGAGTAATAGTCCACGAAACGGGTCACAATCGGCCCAAAATGCGAGTGTTGATGACCGACACATAAACGCACCCTGCGGTTCTTCAACCGTGGAAATCACTCCAGGACCCCAGAACAGTGAGTAATACTCCACGAAACGGGCCAGAATCGGCCAAAACTGCGAGTGCCACAAAACGAGCCCGAATCGGCCGAAACTGCGAGTGTTGATGATCGACACGTAAATGCACCCCGGGGTTTGTTAATTGTGCCAGTCACACCGGGACCCCAAAACAGTGAGTAATAGTCCACGAAACGGGCCAGAATCGTCCAAAACTGTGAGTGTTCATGACCGACACCTAAACGCATTTTGGGGTTCAACAACTATGGAAATCGCTTCGGGACCCCTAAATGTTGAGTAATAGTCCACGAATCGCGTCAGAATTGGCCAAAACTGTGAGTATTGAGGACACACACGCAAACGCACCCCAGGAATTGTCAATCATGGAAATCGCTTTGGGACGCCAAAACGGTGAGTAATAGTGCACGAAGCAGACCAGAGTCGACCAAAATTGTGTGTTGATGACCGACATGTAAACGCACCACGGAGTTCGTCAATCATGGAAATCACTGCAGGACCCCCAAAACTAAGTAATAGTGCAAGAAACGGGCCAAAATCGGCCCAAACTACGATTGTTTATGATCGACAGGTAAGCGCACCATGGGGTTCAAGAACCATGGACATCGCTCTGGGGCCCCAAAACGGTGAGTATTAGTCCATGAAACGGGCCAGAATCGGCCCAAAATGCGAGTGTTGCTAACCGACACATAAACGCACCCCGGTGTTCGTCAATCATGGAAATCACACCGGGACGCCAAAACAGAGTAATATTCCAAGAAACGGGCCAGAATCGGCAAAAACTATGAATGGTGATGACAGACACGTAAGTGCACCTTGGAGTTCAACAACCACGGAAATCGCTCTGGGACCCCAAAGCGGTGAGTAAAAGTGCACGAAACGGACCAGAATCGGCAAAAATTGTGAGTGTTGATGACCGACACGTAAACGCACGACGGGGTTCGTAAATCATGGAAATCACTCCGGGACCCCCGAAACTAAGTAATAGTCCAAGAAATGGGCCAAAATCGGCCCAAACTGCGATTGTTGATGACCTACATGTAAGCGCACCTTCGGGTTCAACAACTATGGAAATCGCTTCGGTACCCCGAAACGGTGAGTAATAGTCCACAAAACGTGTCAGAATCGACAAAAAC
>NW_021309459.1:0-1062 GCF_002162155.2 Triticum dicoccoides
ACGCAATAAGTATTTTCTGGATTTGAAAATATTCAGGAAATTCCAGAAATTTGTATAAACTTCTAAAATTCATAGAAATTCAACCGTAACTCCAAATTAAATAATTTATATATGAAAAATTATCAGAAAAATTCAAGGAATCCATCTGTACCATTTTCATGCATGTTAGAACAACTTATAGATGCTGTTTAGCACAAATCATACTAATGGCATTTAAATATCCACATATGGAGTTTGAATTTGAATCTTGGATTCAAACCAACTTCATTTAATCTGGTTTTAGGTGCATTAGCCCAAAACACATTCATATTGCCATGTCATAGCATGCATCATATTGTGCATTGCATTGATCGTGTTTTTCTGTAATTGCCGGTATTTGTCCCCTCTCGATAGACGTGATACCGATGATGTGATCGTTGACACTGATGAAGACTCAATGTTATCTTCAGAAGTGCCAGGCAAGCAAAACCCCCTTGTTCATTCCGATACAATCCTACTCTCTCGCTCCTGCTCTCTTTTACTGCATTAGGACAACACCGATTCATCTGTTACTTGCTGCGGTAGCTGAACCCCTTTATCCTCTGCATGACATGTCATTCCACAGTAAATAGATGAAACCCACTAGCATGAGTAGGAGTTGTTTGAACCCTGTTGTGCCTACTCATTCATGCTTGTTTGTCATGCCTGCTACTGCTTAGAGTTGAGTCGGGTCTGATTCATCGGGGATGAATCAGAGGTGTGTGAACATGTCCTACGGTGTGTGAGCTAAGCGTGTGAACACAATTTGGTAAAGGTAGCGGTGAGAGGCCATGTAGGAGTACATGGTGGGTTGTCTCATTGCAGCCGTCCTCAGGAACTGAGTTCTGTGTTTGTGATCCATGATTCAGCTACTACCACGCATTGGGCCCGAAACCAATGGACCCTCTCGGCTTCTTAATCACCCTTGTCCTCTGTCCAGGAGTTGCAAGTAGTTTCTGGTGTTTGTAGTATGCTGGAGGCCGTGGACAGCGCTGACCGTAGGGGTGGGCTGTGATGCGGTAGGCACGTGGCCGGGTAAACCGG
>NW_021309460.1:0-1773 GCF_002162155.2 Triticum dicoccoides
CATATACCGGAAATCAGAGTCCCGAAATAGACCAGATCTGACTCGCATAATGGTCATCATAGAGTAGGCGGCGTCCTGCACAGCCATCTCAATAGTAACCCCGAGTCCATAGGAGCAGTGAAGAGGCTCGGTGGATCCAGGATAAGATGGAAATATCCTGACAGTGCAGAGATACTGGCTTTGATTAAAGTCTCGGAATTGCTCTTCGACCGTGTACTCAGGATACCAGCGGTATCCAGCCTCAGTCATTACCCTGACCAACTTGGCAGTATGGCCGGGTACATCTAGGCATCGAGTCAGGCGAACCACTTGATTGAGGTCGCGAGTGGCCATCTGAAAGCACAATCATAATGCAAAGGCATTAGAATTTCTAGCGAAATTTCGGCAGCATAACAGCTGTAAATGCTCAAGAAGGATTTTGAGACATTTGACAAAGGATTTCGTACGCACTCAACATCATCGTATCAAAGTTCTGAATCCATTCTAACAACATAATGTGGTAGTAGAACTGAACTAGGCTTGTATCCATCAGACTTATAAGGTACTACTGATTAGTAACACGTGATCCTGATAGAGAGAATAGATCCTAATTCCTTAACCCCCGGTGGAAGAATGGACTGACTCAGATCAGAATGTCATAAGATAAAGGAGTAAAAAGAGCCTTACGTTCCAACCCACAAACAATTCCCCTACATATAACTAAAGAATTTCTAGACTCAACATCGACCAGTTTGGCTTGGAGAACCTACAGGCAGTCCGGCTCTGATGCCAACGCTGTCAGGACCCCGACTCGATGTCACATCGATCTAGCCGGTAACACCACATATCACTTTGCGGCCTCACGCACGGTATCCCCACGAGTGTCGCCTTACCTTTGCCCGGGACCGTTTGCGCCTTTTGGCTCACGTATATGATGGTGTCGCTAGCATCCATATGATAAAGAGCCCGGGCTGACATGACTAGTCGTAAACCCAAAGTGGCACAGACTTACAGGGACAGGCATCCATGACCCAGCTTCGAACGTGTCGGTCATCAGCAAGTGGGTCCGGGCTGTAGCACTGGGCTAGCAGGACTCCGGTAAACCGGGCTGTAGCGGGCTAACAGGACTCCGGTACTCAAAGCGTGACATTTCCCCGAAGGGACAGACACAGGAACGAAGAAGGACACATGCCGGCCAGCCTAAGTGTTCCAGAGCAGTAGCAAGATACCATGGCTCAGCGGTAACACTAGGAGACATTTCCCGGTAAGAGAGGCTACTAAAGATAAACAACTAGATAGTCAGATCCCACACATACCAGGCATTTCAATCATACACACAATATGCTCGATATGTGCAAATACAACGAAGCATCACAACATGACTCTACGACACAAGTACTTTATTTAAGGCTCAGGGAGCCATACATAACATACACAAAGGTACGGGTCTCACGACCCAACATACAAGTCATACAGTCATACAAACCAGCAGCGGAAGTAACTTGTCTGAGTACAGACAACTAGTAAAATAAAAGAGGCTTGGAAAGCCTAACTATACTACGTGGTCCTTCACAAGCTCAGGGTCACCACCTGGGTCTTTAGCCTACTCGTTGATGTCAACGTCTACATAGAACCCATCAGAAGGGGTTGCAGCGTCTTCTGTAAAAAATGTAGATTATAGCAACATGAGTACAAAGGTACTCAGCAAGACTTACATCAGATCCTACATACATGCATGTTATCAAGAAGGGTTGGTGGAGTTATTGCAGCAAGCCAGCTTTGACTCTTGGCTAG
>NW_021309461.1:0-1350 GCF_002162155.2 Triticum dicoccoides
AGCATAGCACAAAGATCGTGTAGTTCATTTGCTAGAGCTTTGCCAATGTCAAGTATCTCTTCCTTTGACCATGAGAGCGTGTAACTCCTGGATACCGTAGGAGTGCTTTGGGTGTATCAAACGTCACAACGTAACTGGGTGACTATAAAGGTGCACTACAGGTATCTCCGAAAGTATCTATTGTTTTATGCGGATCGAGACTGGGATTTGTCACTCCGTGTAAACGGAGAGGTATCTCTGGGCCCACTCGGTAGGACATCATCATATGTGCAATGTGACCAAGGAGTTGATCACGGGATGATGTGTTACGGAACGAGTAAAGTGACTTGCCGGTAACGAGATTGAACAAGGTATTGGATACCGACGATCGAGTCTCGGGCAAGTAACATACCGATAGACAAAGGGAATTGAATACGGGATTGATTAAGTCCTTGACATCATGGTTCATCCGATGAGATCATCGTGGAGCATGTGGGAGCCATCATGGGTATCCAGATCCCGCTGTTGGTTATTGACCAGAGAACGTCTCGGTCATGTCTACATGTCTCCCGAACCCGTAGGGTCTACACACTTAAGGTTCCATGACGCTAGGGTTATAAAGGAAGTTTGTATGTGGTTACCGAATGTTGCTCGGAGTCCCGGATGAGATCCCGGACGTCACGAGGAGTTCCGGAATGGTCCGGAGGTAAAGATTTATATATGGGAAGTCCTATTTTGGCCACCGGAAAATGTTCGGGATTTTTCGGTATTGTACCGGGAAGGTTCTAGAAGGTTCCGGAGTGGGGCCCACCTGCATGGGGGGACCCACATGAACGTGGGTAGTGGGGGTAAGGCCCCACACCCCTGGTCAAGGCGCACCAAGATCCCCCTTAGAAGGAATAAGATCATATTCCGAAGGGATAAGATCAAGATCCCTAAAAAGGGGGGATAACAATCGGTGGGGAAGGAAATGATGGGATTTCTTTCCTCCCACCTTGGCCAACGCCCCAATGGACTTGGAGGGCAAGATACCAGCCCCTCCACCCCTATATATAGTGGGGAGGCGCATGGGAGCTATACACGAAGTTCTGGCGCAGCCCTCCCCCTCTCCCAAGTACTCCTCTTCTCCCGTGGTGCTTGGCGAAGCCCTGCAGGATTGCCACGCTCCTCCACCACCACCACGCCGTTGTGCTGCTGCTGGATGGAGTCTTCCTCAACCTCTCCCTCTCTCCTTGCTGGATCAAGGCGTGGGATACGTCACCGGGCTGTACGTGTGTTGAACGCGGAGGTGCCGTGCGTTCGGCACTTGATCATCGGTGATTTGAATCACGACAAGTACGACTTCATCAACCCCGTTCACTTGAACGCTTC
>NW_021309462.1:0-1010 GCF_002162155.2 Triticum dicoccoides
CCAAGAAAACTCCTCACTTGTGTGACCGTTTTGGGCTGCGGCCAACTCTCAATAGCTTCAATCTTGGCTTTGTCAACTTCAATTCCCTGTGGAGTAACAACATAGCCAAGAAAAGATACTCGGTCGGTGCAAAAGGTGCACTTCCCAAGGTTACCAAACAAACATGCATCACGTAGAGCAATAAAAACAGCACGTAAATGTTCCAAATGTTCTTCCAAAGATCTGCTATAAATCAGTATATCATCAAAATAGACTACCACAAATCGTCCAATGAAAGCACGTAAAACTTCGTTCATTAGTCTCATGAAAGTACTAGGCGCATTAGTTAACCCAAAAGGCATGACTAACCACTCATATAATCCAAACTTAGTTTTAAATGCTGTTTTCCATTCATCTCCCAATTTCATACGCATTTGATGGTATCCACTACGCAAATCAACTTTGGAGAATATTGTAGAGCCACTCAATTCATCAAGCATATCATCTAGCCTAGGAATAGGATGACGATAACGAATAGTAATATTATTAATGCCTCTACAATCAACACTCATACGTGATGTACCATCCTTTTTCGGCACTAGAATAATAGGAACAGCACAAGGACTAAGGGATTCGCGTATATAACCTTTGTCGAGAAGCTCTTGTACTTGACGCATAATCTCCTTCGTCTCCTCTGGATTGGTACGGTATGGTGCACGGTTTGGCAGTGAAGCACCGGGAATTAAGTCAATTTGATGCTCAATCCCTCGAATAGGCGGTAATCCCGGTGGCACGTCTTGTGGAAAGACGTCAGCGAACTCCTGCAAAATGTTAGTGACAGCAGGAGGCAAAGAGGAAGGCACGTCCTCGAATGAAAATAATGCCTCTTTGCACACAAAAGCATAGCAAACAGATTTGCTGAAATCTAGCTCATCAATATCAGATTTGGTGGCAAATAAACATGCACTTTTCAATTTAATTTCAGAAGCAACACTAGATGGTTTATTATTAGGCTTCATTTGTTGCTCAAA
>NW_021309463.1:0-3119 GCF_002162155.2 Triticum dicoccoides
ACCATGTAATCAAGTTAGTTTTGTTAGGGTTTGATCCCTAGTATCCACTATGTTCTGAGATTGATGTTGCTATGACTTTGCTATGCTTAATGCTTGTCACTAGGGCCCGAGTGCCATGATTTCAGATCTGAACCTATTATGTTTTCATGAATATATGTGTGTTCTTGATCCTATCTTGCAAGTCTATAGTCACCTATTATGTGTTATGATCCGACAACCCCGAAGTGACAATAATCAGGATACTTCTCGGTGATGACCGTAGTTTGAGGAGTTCATGTATTCACTATGTGTTAATGCTTTGGTCCGGTTCTCTATTAAAAGGAGGCCTTAATATCCCTTAGTTTCCACTAGGACCCCGCTGCCACGGGAGGGTAGGACAAAAGATGTCATGCAAGTTCTTTTCCATAAGCATGTATGACTATTTACGGAATACATGCCTACATTACATTGATGAATTGGAGCTAGTTCTATATCACCCTATGTCATAACTATTGCATGAGGAATCGCATCCGGCATAATCATCCATCACTGATCCATTGCCTACGAGCTTTTCACATATTGTTCTTTGCCTATTTACTTTTCCGTTGCTACTGTTACAACTACTACAAAAACCCAAAAACATTTACCTTTCATGTTGCTACCGTTACCATTACTATCATACCACTTTTGCTACTAAATACTTTGCTGCAGATACTAAGTTATCTAGGTGTGGTTGAATTAACAACTCAACTATTAATATTCAAGAATATTCTTTGGCTCCCCTTGTGTCGAATCAATAAATTTGGGTTGTACTTCACCCTCGGAAGCTGTTGCGATCCCCTATACTTGTGGGTTATCAAGACTAATTTCTGGCGCCGTTGCCGGGGAGCATAGCTCTATTCTCTGAGTCACTTGGGATTTATATCTGTTGATCACTATGAAGAACTTGAAAGACGCTAAGACCAAGATTTTGCCCTCAACTACGAGGGGAGGTAAGGAACTGCCATCTAGCTCTGCACTAGATTCTCCTTCCGTTATTAGTAAGCTTGCGACACCTAAACCTGCTACTGCTATGAATTCTGATATGTCGCATGTTATCGATGATGCCACTTCTGCTTTGCATGATACTTATGATGAAACTACTTCTGTGCGTGATACTACTTTGCCATTAGGTGAATTTCTAGATGAACAACTTTCTAGAGTTAGGGGGAATGAAAATATTGAAGATGCTATTGATGATAGTGATGATGAACGTTCCCCCAATGATTATGTTTTACCTGTTGTTCCTAAGGATTATGTTATGAACAAAGAAGCTGCTGAAGCTATTCTTGCTTGCAATGATAGATCTGATCTTAAGAAGTTATTAGCTAAATGGAAGCAGCAGTCTCTTAATGCTAGAATGAAACTCGATCCTACTTTTGCTACTTCACCTATCTGTGTTACTGATAAGGATTATGAATTCTCTGTTGATCCTGATATTATTACTTTAGTTGAATCTGATCCTTTTTATGGCCTTGAATCTGAAACTGTTGTGGCACATCTTACCAAGTTGAATGATATAGCCACTCTATTTACTCATGATGAGAAGTCTCGCTATTTATATATCCTTAAGATTTTCCGTTCTCATTAAAGGGCGATGCTAAGACTTGGTATAATTCTCTTGCTCCTGGTTGTGTGCGTAGTCCCCAGGATATGATTTATTACTTCTCTGCTAAATATTTCCCTGCTCATAAGAAACAAGCTGCCTTGCGGGAAACATATAACTTTATGCAAATCAAAGAAGAGAGTCTCCCACAAGCTTGGGGGAGGCTTCTCCGGTTGCTTTATGCTTTGCCTGATCATCATCTTAAGAAAAATGAAATACTTGATATCTTTTATAATGGACTAATCGATGCTTCCAAGGACCACTTGGATAGTTGTGCGGGTTGTGTTTTCAGGAAAAGAACAGTCGACGAAGCCGAAATACTATTGAATAATATGTTGACTAATGAAAATAATTGGACTCTTCCCGAGCCAGTTCCTGAAGTAATTCCTAAACCAATTGAGCCAACTCCTGAGCCTATTCCTAAACCCACTCCGAAGAAGAGAGGTGTTTTATTCCTCAGTCCTGAAGATATGCAAGAGGCAAAGAAATAAATGAAAGAAAAAGGTATTAAAGCTGAAGATGTTAAGAATTTACCTCCTATTGAAGAAATACATGGTCTTAATTTACCGCCTGAAGAACCACATTATCTTGATAACCCGACACAGGTAGTGAAGGTAAATTTTCTCTATAGATATGATAAAGTTGAAATACCCTCTACTAAATTTCATAGCCCATGCTTAGATGAATTTGATGACTTTATGGCTAGACAAGAAAGTTTTAATGCTTATGTTGGTAGAGAGTTAAAGAATAATGCTTTCGAGATAGGACGCGTAGGTGATAATCTGGCTAGAGTTAAAGATGAACTTCACCGCGTTAGCAAATATGCTTCTATGGTTGCTACTCAAGCTGAGCAAGTACTCAAAGCTCAAGACGATTTGCTTGATGAATTGAAAAATAAAAATGACTTTGCTGTTAGAGTGGCTACTAGAACTGGTAGAATGACTCAGGAACCTTTGTATCCTGAAGGCCACCCTAAGAGAATCGAGCAAGATTCTCAGAGAAATAATTTAGATGTTCCTAGTTCTTCTAAGAAGAAGAAAAAGAAGAATGATAGGACTTTGCAAACTTCTAGTGAACCTATTGCAGACACACCTGAGAATCCCAATGATATTTCTATTTCTGATGCTGAAACGCAATTAGGTGATGAACATGAACCTAGTGATAATGTTAATGATAATGTTCATGTTGATGCTCAACCTAGCAAAGACAATGATGTAGAGACTGAACCTGTTGTTGATCTTGATAACCCACAATCAAAGAATCAACGTTATGATAAGAGAGATTTTGTTGCTAGGAAGCACCGCAAAGAAAGAGAACCATGGGTTCAGAAACCCATGCCCTTTCCTCCTAAACCATCTAAGTCAAAGGATGATGAGGATTTTGAGCGCTTTGCTGAAATGATTAGACCCATTTTCTTACGTATGCGCTTAACTGATATGCTGAAAGCAAATCCTTATGCTAAATATATGAAGGATATCATCACAAATAAAAGAAA